>NC_057794.1:264086463-264101565 GCF_018294505.1 Triticum aestivum
TTTGCGGTATGCCACACCCCTCCCGATCAACAGGACCCCCATTTCGACCGTAGGAGGTCCGTTTCCTCCGTTGTGCGATACGCCAGGCCTCGTTTCCATCGCCTCTTCCGTCCAAGCCCTCCCGATGAACACGACCACGCATTCCGTTCCGACCCATGAACACGACGATGATGCTGTTTCTCCGTTCCGACCCAGCCATGTACACGAGCCCTTGCCGTACGTATGCGCGAGTAGGCGTTCGAGACCCCGCCCATATGTACACATACGTGGCCGTATTTTCTTTCTTGCACCCTAGCCGCCTCTACTACGACACGTGCGCGCCTCTACATCCATCAGTATATATGTACGTACACGTTTGCGACCAGAATGACAACGCTACGTACTCTTCGACCAGGTGGGTCCCGACTGTCAGGAACTTCCTTGCCTGCAAAGATGTAGCTGGTGGGTCCCAGCAGTCAGGGGGCGAAATACGGTGGCCCGTCCAGTGGGTCCCCGCTGTCAGGTGGAGGAATAATTATTTTGCACGTAATAAGGAGGCACTTCCTTGCTGCGGCCGTGGACCCAGCTATCAGCCTCTCCACATACAGTCCACGTCCGATGGAACTCGTTCCTTGACCATGTTGACCATGCCACCCCGAGAGCACCAGGGCAGTGGACGACGGTGAGGCCTAGGAAGGGGACGATGTGGAGCCGGGGAAGACGCGGCAGTGGATGCCCATGCGTAGAGGAGTACGAGGGTTCACTGGTTTGATGCGGTGTGAGGCTGCCGTTGCTGCAGAATAATAGGGGGTGTGGGTGAGTAGAGGGATGGCCTGGCCAGCGGTGGGAGTAGTAGGAGGCGGTGAGGCCTCTGCCGCATCGCAGCCGGCCATGGGAGGCAGGAGCATGAGGCACGACCGGCACTGGTTTGGGCGGCTGGAGCAAGAAGACCAGAGGTTGAAGAAGCACTACGGCCGTTGGATGGACATCGTATGGTCACTGGAGCTAGAATCGTGCATATTGACTAAGTTGACTTAGTAGGCCCACAAGTCAGCCTCCCAGCAAGGTGGGTCCCAGCTAGCCGGGGGAGTATTCATTTTTTTGTGCGTAATAAGGAGGCACTTCCGGTGGGTCCGAGCTGACAGTGGGGGGAACATTTTTTCGCGAAATATGGTGGCCTATCCGAGGTCCCAGCAGTCAGGGGGAAACGATTTTTTTCGCAAAATACTGTTGGCCCGTCCGGTGGGTCCCTGCTGTCAGGTGGAGGAATAATTATTTTTTGCGTAATAAGGAGGCACTTCCTTGCGGCTGCCGTGGACCCAGCTGTCAGCCTCTCCACATACAATATTCTTCCGATGGAATTCGGTCGTTGACCACATTGACCACGGCGCGCCGACAGCACCATGGCGGTGGACGACGGTGAGGCCTAGGAAGGGGACGACGCGGAGCCGGGGAAGACGCGGCAGTGGATGCCCACGCGGAGAGGAGTACGAGGGTTCACTGGTTCGGCTATGCTGTCGTCGCCGTAGAATAACAGGGGGTGTGGGTGAGTGGAGTGGAGGGATGGCCTGGCCAGCGGTGGGAGTAGTATGGGGGCGGTGAGGCCTCTACGGCAGCACAGCTGGCCACGGGAGGCAGGAGTAGGCGGCACGACCGGCGCTGGTTTGGGTGGCTGGAGCAAGAAGACCAGAGGTTGAAGAAGCACTACGGCCGTTGGATGGACATCGTACGGTCAGTCGAGCTAGAATCGTGCATATTGACTAAGTTGACAAAGCCCTTCATCCCCGTCAACTTAGTAGGCCCACTATACTGGGTCCCAGCTAGCAGGGGGAGTATTCATTTTTTTGTGCGTAATAAGGAGGCACTTCCTTGCGTGCAAAGATATAGCTGGTGGGTCCGAGCTTTCAGTGGCGGTATCGTTTTTTTCACGAAATACAGAGGCCGTTTCGGTGGGTCCCAGATGTCAGGTGGAGGAAATCATTATTTTGCGCGTAATAAGGAGGCATTTCCTTGCTTGCGGCTGTGGACCCAGCTGTCAGCCTCTCAACGTATAGTCCACTTCAGATGCATGTCGGTCGTTGACCACACTGACCATGCCATGACGAGAGCACCAGGGCGATGGACGACGGCGAGGCCTAGGAAGGGAACGACACGGAGGCAGAGAAGACTCGGCCGTTGTTTTTGTTTCCCACGCGGAGGGGAGTATGACTGTACGAGGGTTTACTGGTCCGTCTGCCATCGCCGGAGAATAACAGCAGGTGTGGGTGAGTAGAGGGATAGCTAGGCCAGTGATAGGAGTACTGTGGGGCGGTGAGGCCTGCGCGGCAGCACAGCCGGCCGCGGGGAGGAGGGAGCAGGCAGTCCCGCCGGCGCTTGTTTGAGCGGCTGGAGCAGGAAGAGCAGAGATTGAAGACGCACGACGGCCGTTGGATGGACATCCAACAGTATACAGGCCATCTGTGGAAAGCCTCAAATCTGTGGAAAATAGCATACAGCCCATCTACCATTATTTCAAATAATTTACAGCCCATTTGCTAATTCTTACGGGGTTTTTTGGAGCCCATATTCTTTATGTTAGCATTACAGCCCATATTGTGGCCACGGTTAAAAAATTATACGAAATTTTGCATATGTCAGTGCGGTCTGAACTATTTTTAAACCCGAAATTTCGAGTCACATTCAGACTGATTTTAAAAATAAATGTATATCAATATAAAATCCAATAAATTGTCCACGCATAAAAATCAATGCAATTTAAAATCTCAAAATGAAAAAAAGATATTTGAAAATAATTGCCGGTTTGATGTGTTTTAAAAATGTACAACCCATTTCTCATTACTGATAGGCCATTTTCTCGACCAGCCAAATGAAGCTCTCCTCGTCTTGAAAGATTTGCAGCCCAACAGGCCTGATAAAGCGACTTACTTGACAAATCACAAAAAAACTGGGCTAGCCATTTTCAGAAAGAAAAAAAACTACTGGGCTGGTCTGTGGTAAACATAAAAGAAAAGGCTGTCTAGACAGGCCGGAGTGTCCCGCACAGCCCAGTTGACACCCTGCTTCTGTCTCAAAAACAAATTAGATAAATGCCACTCCAATTATGGCGATTCATAAAAATGCCACTGCAATTTCCAAACTTTGAAAAATGCCACTGCAATTTTTGCAAACTTTGAAAAACGCCACTGCAGTTTGCAAATTTTGAAAAATGCCACTCCAGACTTCGAAAAATGCCACTAGAAATGGCATGAAATGGCATTTTTCGAAGTTTGGAAATTGCAGTGGCATTTCTTGGATACACCAGATTTGGAGTGGCATTTATCAAATTAACCCAAAACAAAAATATCTAGGTGAGCTGCTGGGTCCCTGGTGTCAGCCGCTCGTTGTGCAATTCTCTCGTTTATTGACTATGTTGACAATGGCATGGGACCCATATGTCAGAAATCCACTAGGAGGAGCCATTTTTCTATTGGCTTGAAATAAGGAGGCACTTGCTTGCGTACGAGCTTGTCAGTTTCTTCAGAGGTAGGCATTTTTATTCAAAAAACTGCCACTTTGCATCTTGCGTCGCAAATAAAACTGCCAGGAGCGCATTTGTAGGCTAGCTAGTGATCGATCAGTAACTTGTAAACACTGAGCGAATAGAAATAAGTAACTGTTAATGCATCTCAATGATTCACAGATCATATACAAATATGTAGCTCCAAAAGCAAAGATCAGGCACTTCAGATCTTGCATCGCAACTAAAACTAACTAGTACGATTCCCATACATAAGATCAACATGTTAATGCATCTCAATGACTCACAGATCATATAAAAATATGTAGCTCCAAAAGCAAAGATCTAGAAAAACATCTGTTCTTCCTACTAACATGGATGCTTCTATTGGCCAACATTCAGTACAGACTGAAAGATAAATTTGTCTGTGAAGTCTACAATTCCTCTTGCAAACATAAGTGGTTTCACCAACAGCTAGAACCACGAGAATGAACCAGACATGATGGAGGAACATGCACTGCAATATGATTTGGTCTTCCCTCGATCACATTGCGAGACTATTTTTGGAATACAAACTTTAACTTAGGCAAAATGATGTCCATTGTATAATCAGACCAAAGCAATGAAGCACCTAGTGTTGGCCAATAAATAGTACATTACTACTTTTCTGCAGTCCATGAAGTGACTATCCAATCTTTTTGTGTCTATTTTCAAATGGCACTGCATGTAGTGACTATACTATTCTCTTGTGCAGTTCAACCAAAATTGCGGGCACTTTG
Source organism: Triticum aestivum (assembly GCF_018294505.1). NCBI lineage: Eukaryota > Viridiplantae > Streptophyta > Magnoliopsida > Poales > Poaceae > Triticum > Triticum aestivum. The sequence continues at coordinate 264,090,718 of NC_057794.1, forward strand.
TTGGTTTGCCAAATAGCACCGGGCAAACATCTCTGTCTGCACAAATATCAAGCAGCTAGTAAACATATACACCACCTTGTATTTTCGGTTTAAACATGTCTCTTCCGCTTAGCATCTGTCATGTTCTGCACTGGACAATCTGATACAGTTATGTTTTGCCCTGGACAATTTCATACTGAATTGATTTGCTGGTTCAGAGCAGAAATATAGAGCCTATTCTTCATCAGACCAAGGATATCCTTTTTCGCAGTGATGGAAGAGGTGAAATCGATACAACCGAAATTGAGCATCCAATCATTGAATCCTATCCTGCACCTCCAATGTAGGTCCACCCTGCCAATAAATTCACATGCAAACCACTAGTATTACTATCTAATGATAGTACAAAAAGAGTAGCAAGATAGTAGCAAACCATTTACCTTCATAATGAACAGCTCATAGTGCCACCAATTGGATATAAAGGTTGGGAAAAAACATGCTCCTAATGTTGAACCAGTTGGACTTTTTGTGCAGTTCCACTAAAATCGAGCATCCCTATTTGCATAGATATTGAAAGTGTGATTGCTCTAAAAGTAGCACTAGTTGAAGCATAGACTCACAAATATAAGCATTCCAATTTCTTAATGGGAAAAGGTAGCAAGATAGTTTCTAACCACCTGTTTGAAGGAATAAATAAAGCAACAACGGCTGATGTGAGGAAGGCATACATAGTTTTTTCTGGAAAAGTGAGCCATTCCTGACCTTTCCTCTTCTTTTAAGCAAATTTTGTGCAGTTCTACTAAAATAAAATGCCATCACCGCCTTGACAATTCAGTGACACTGTACAAAAGGAAATGACTTAACATTACATCATGATGTCAGGTATGTAGTCGACAGGCATTAGAGACAAACATACAGACCTCCTCAAGAGAACATCCGAAGGAGGAGGTGCCCACTCTTGACCTTTCCTCTTGTCTTCATAATTGTCTATGCAGTTTAACCAAAATAAAATGACATCAGCGCCTTGGCATTTTGGTGACACTGTACAAAAAAATTAACTTATCTCATGAAAGTGAGGTATGTAATCTATAAGCTTTAACAGTGCAAAAATCTGACGGGGGTAACAAGTTTTATCGTTGGTATACTGGCTGTGCAACAGCATTAGAATGCCTTATAGCTGAAAAATCTTTAATACATCCACAATCAATAGCTAACCCTGAAATAATCCAGTGACATTAGATGGCATTGCTTAAATTTATGGGTGGCATTAGACTGAGAGCAACATTAGTTGAATGTGGCATCACTTTAGCAGTAGCATTGCTTGACTTGACTGTTGGCGTTATACTAACAGCAAAAAAGTGGCAATAAGAGCATGGGAGGCACCAGTACGATGTACCTCCACGGACGCAGAGTGGTGAGGGAGGTATGGTTGCCCAGAGCAACAAATATCCAGGCAGCATATGTGGATTACGGTCCCATTTTTGTTCTCTTTAGCCACCTTTTTCCTATGCGAGGACAACAAACCTATCGACCTGGTCATTCTCTATTGCGTTGTCATGCCTTTCTACCCTTCTTCAACCAAGAGACACGAGACTCGTTCCTTAGCTACTGATTTTCCCCTTTTCAACCCAGATGCGGGTTCGATGCCTACTCTCTTGGACAGTACAGTCTCCCTTCCTTTCCTTATTCAACCCAGACATGGATTAGTCTACATGAAGTAGGGTTTCCTTTAATAGTGCAAATTATGGTTTTCGTCTGTGTGGCCAACAGAGTAGAGGATAGCAAATTGGGAAGATGGTGGAGTGGAAAAAGATCCACATGCAACGACATAGCAGATGGGGCAATAGAACAAGGTTATGGCTCGAAAAGAGGTAGCATACCTCTGGGTCGGCGGGAAGTGGCTTCGCTCGTGGTCGTCGTCCTCCGCACACACTACCGCAGCGAGCTTGGGGACGGAGGCCATCCCGCACGGGCACTAGGTCTGAGAGGACGGCCTTGTCGTTAGTGCGTGACCTCGCTCGCCGATGACGAGTGCGTGAACGCTGCACGTCCTTTTCTTTCCCGGCGGATCTGTGACCACCGGTGAGGAGGGATAGAGGGGCCGTCTTTTTTAGATCTGGAGAGAGGGTGGTAGTGTGAGAAGCAAGTGGGCAGCCCTTAGCAAGAAAGCGCTGAAGCTCCAGCCTATATATATCTTTTTTATACTACTAGTACTGGAGGTGGGGTAGTGGTAGAGTAGTTTATATTTTCTCTGGGTACATTACCAGTTAGTCGTGCTTCAAAACTGATCGACACGCCATTAAAAAATAAAGGTCGATAACTAATGCGGCACCTCGGGCCAACGCGGCCAGATCGCATTTTGCAGGAGAAATTACACACCATGTTTCGTTGACATGTGTTCCCGTTCCAACATATCAGTGAGACGACGGCGAGTAGTAGGAGTATTTCCGAACGGACGTGTAGGCCGGGGAGCCTCTTCGTGAACCGTGGAAAACTCGCAACCGTCCATCGACTCTTTGCCTTTCCCTCTTGATTTGGAACTGCTGTCGCACGCTCTTCCTCTCCCTCCTCCATTTTCCTTTAGCCCTTCACCCTTTCTTCTGCCATTGTTCGATCGTCTTCTCCATGGAGGGAACATGCCAGAAACGACCTCGTTATTCTTGCCCCGATCTGAAAGATGACGTGGTGGAGGAACTCATTGATCGGTGCGACGTCATCACCTCGGTTAGCATGGCAGGTTTGTTCCAACCCATTCTCGACTTAACTAATAACATCTTTGCAAGGAACCCAAGGGTCAAGGAGTGGTTTGATCTCCCCTATCTTCTTCGCTGTGACCCTGATGACAGGCGCCGGCACGACGGAGGCCTCGCCCTGTGCAAGTTGATGCCACTCGATAATGATACGTCTGATGTTAAGATGCCATCGCTTGAGGGCAAGGCTTGGGCGGGCGCAAATGGAGATTGGGTTGTTTACATTGGGTCCAACTGCGAGTGGGAACTTGTGAATGTGTACACTCGTCACCGGGTTCCACTTCCAAAAATCTCAGCACACTGCCCAGAGGTTGAGCACACCGGTAATGTACGCACGTTCAAATATGATCATGGTGACTGTCATCTACAGAAGATAGCAATTTGTCGAGTCCCCAACCGCTCTTGGAATTATAAAAACTATGATGTTGTTGCTATCTTCGACAAGCTTGTTGCCGTCCTTGATGGTTTCACTCGATGGATATTGCTCAAAAATCAGTTTTTGTACACGGATGAGTACTGTGATGCAATTGAATACGAGGGCCTTGTGTTTGCTGCCACCACTCGTGGCACTGTTTTTGCATGGCATCCTCGTTGTTTCAGTAAGTTTGTCTTCCACCATAATTATAATTGTTTCATCCACATGCATGCGGGTTAGCAAGTTTCCCTTTACTAATTAACCTTCTTCTTGTGTTTCTAAGGTCCTGTGAACATCCCACCACCTATACTTGAAGATTTTTATAACCAAGGGGGAGATGACGATGGTGATGATCACGAGCATGAGGATGGGCAACGCCGATATACTCTGTGGCGCCTGGCAACTAATTCCGATGGATCACCTCTTCTTGTGTGTATACAGCCCACTGATGATGTTACTGCTAAGGAAGCAGGTGTAGTCTCCCATGGTCGCACTCTCCGGACCTATTCCAACACCCGTTGCATGGTATTCGGGATGGATACTAGGGTGCTAGCGCCAACTCCTTCTCCCTGGCACAGAATTGATAGTCTTGGAGAAAACTCGCTCTTCCTTGGACAAAACTATCCGATGATGGTGAAAGGCGATCCAATTGCTGTTGACACATTTATGAGAAGCAACTGTGTCTATACCTCGGACATTTGGGTGGTTCCCTACCCTGGTACTGATATAGTAGGCCGCTTCAGCCTGGATGATCAGTCATGCGTTGGTCTCCAGATCGACAACGGATGGCCCATCCCAGAGAATCACTTGTGGTTCAAAGCAAGCATTTCCAACGCCGCGAAATGGTTGAGTTGAAGTTCATTTCATGGCTTGTTATTTGTTGTGTGGTGAAAACTCTAGTATTTATAATGTATCCTCGTTGTCGATGTGGGTTGATGACCTGTTGTACTATGTAATAAAATGATATGCCTGTGATAAACTTACTAAATTTATGAATGGCTTTCGAGTCGCTTCTCTGAGTGAGTGGTGCGACGAGGCAAAAAAATATTTTCCGAATACATAATTTTACGTGCATTGCAACAAGTTATCGGATGAGGCCAATCAACAATAGTAGTACACTATTTGTACTAGCTTCACATGCTTCGCGCGTCGGGCGGGTGTTTTTACTGTAGCCATATGTTAATGTGTTTGTTGTACGTAATCAGCACCTCGAATCCTCGATCCTAGTATACTATATACTACTAGGAGTAAGTAGTAGGAGTAGTAGGGTGGCATGGGCCAGAACAAGAATTCACGTCCAGGAGTACGGCACACGCCACCACCACGACATCCATCTGACACCATATTATTTCTTGGAGTCCGTGCTAGAGCAATCTCTTCAACCTCATCGTTTCTCTAACTTCAGCCATCGCACGGCGGGCGAGGTGGGGGTTTGCCGATAGTCGGTTTCCTTAACTGCGGTCCCACTTGTAAGGCCAACTCCAACGCACGACCCCAAACGGACCTCCGTTTTGCACGAACTCCAACGATAATTTTGACTACTCTTGTAGTAAGTTGGATTAGTGCCTTCTCGATGCATTCATTGTTGATCTGCGGAGGCTCGATCTTGCGTGCTTCTTTCTTCTTCGAGTGTAAAGAAGTAGACGTTGCTTCCTCGCATCTAGTCTCATGTCTAGCCTCTATTCTATACTAGCTAAAAGTGATAGAACATCTACTAAATTGCGCTCTATCAATATATGGATGTACTCTTCTTCCCAACACAAAAACTTGCATCCATTCTACTCCCTCCATTGCACAATACTACATGCCTTCTATTTTTCAAAATATATATGTATCTAGACATGTCTTAGTATATAGGTACATCCATTTTTGGACAAATGGAAGTCAAGTATTTTGGAACGGAGGGAGTACACAATAAAAATTTTAAGTTAGCACAACTAGTCTAATCCGAGAGCAGAACCGAAGATTTGGTCGGGTTCTTCCTCCTTTTGCCGACACGTGGGACATCCAGCATCCAGGTCGTGTCATGGAAGAAAATAGAGTGGTAGTTGAATCCACGAGATGTGCATCTTGGGTTAAACTGTAAATAGAATCTTACTACTCTTGAGTAACTCCAAAAGCGGCCACCAAAGATCTTTATTGGATTTGTTTTTCATCACCAGGACGTCGAGGTGAAAGATGTGCAGGTTCAGTGGGTCCTCTTGCGTTTTCACTGACATGTGGGGCCGCATGTGAGCAAACAGACGATGGGCTCCGCGCTTCCGCTGGCTGGCTGAGAAGAGAGATACAGGAGGGCTGAGCACGGACTACAGGAAATTTGTTCTATGTACCTCGATATAGGCTCGATATAGTGGGGTGGCATGGGCCATAACTAGCATTCATGTCTAGCAGTACGGCACACGCCACCCACATGAGTCCCATCCGACACCAATTTTCTTGGAGTCCGTGCTACAGCCATCTCTTCTCCCTCCTGTCCTCTTTTCTCAGCCATCGCGCGGTGGGCGGGGTGGGGGTTTGCCGATAGTCGGTTTGCTCAACTGCGGTCCCACTTGTAAGTGAAAATGCAACACCGCACGCATTCCCGCTTGAGCGGCGTGCCAGACCAACCGTGTGGGGGTGCAATGAGAACATGGCAGGCTTTTCCTTTTGAACTCGTAACTTGTAAAATTTGGTTCTGCTCCATGGCACGACCGATAGATAGAAAATAACGATTTTGCCTAGAGTAATGAGAAGTTTGCTTCTGGCGCCGTTCATGCATGGAGTACGTACGAAAATTATGAAGTTGATGCGAAATGTAAGATGATTACTGTAGTATCATATACTACTACATGGATTTGACAGGAGGATAAAAATACATACAGATCCATCAACGTTCAACGACATCCTCACGCCCTAGTGCGCCGGGTCACCAACCGACGTGTGAGGAGCAGCGGCGTTGGCGGCGAGCTCAACGTGCTTCTGAACAGTGCCGTCCAAGGTTGCCCTGCGCTCCAAGAAGGCCAGTGTCCTATCGTCCTCCTCTTGCATGTACTAGTCCTTGTGGACGATTTGCGCGTAGACGTGGGTGATTATGTCGATGGTGTCTTGCTGCGCCAGGCGCTGCGCGGCGAGCGCGACCTCGAGGTGGACATTCTCCGACGCGACGATGGGTAGTCGCAGGGCCACCAGTGCGTCGAAGAGGTTGTTACCATAGTGGCCGTTGAGGGTGGCGGGCATCGCAGAGCCTGGGCGCGTCGGTTGGAGGCTTACATCAAAGTCGTCCGTAAGCTTCTTGACGATGGTGAACTTGTCGAGGAAACCGACGAGGACCTCGTCAAACAAGGATGCGAAGTTGTCGTCCAAGCGGCCCCTCGCCCTGGCGGCCTCAAGCAATACTACCTGCCGGGCCGCAGGCCGGTGTCGTGGACCATCTGGCACAGCCGGCTGATGCTCGCGCTCATCGCCTCCATGGGTCTAGCGTAGCTTCTAGTCAACTGATCTTGCGATTCAAGTGATCACTCAGCCCTTGGTTAGCGTGCGTAGGTGCGTAGGATTTCGTACTACTCCTTGGCCCTTTACTGCACCTGCCTTTGGTTGTATGATAGGTGGGCCAGCCACCCCCTGGGGCCACGAGTCAGTCACCTCCTGACCCGTCTCTCACACGCACCCTGCTAGTATATATACTCCCTCCTTTCTGGTTTATAGGGCTTATCTCAAAATTTTATTTTTTTCCATTTCATAAGGCTCAATTTGGTTGTTTTCCATCACATGTTCAGATTCCAAGGTGCATTAAATCATTGCATGCAAGTACTAAGAGAAAATTGACCAATGCATGTAATTTATGCATGCATGCATTGCAATTAATGCATTGGTAAACATACTTTTTTGAGGAAAACAAGAGCATTAATTGGGTGCTTTTGCAAACTGCAAAAAGTATTCCACCACTCACCATCTACCTTGGTTGGTGAGAATTTTGAATTGAGCCTTATAAACCGGAAAGGAGGGAGTATAGTGGTTTTCTTTTTCTCTCCATATCAACCATTTTATATTGCGTACGTGTCATTCAAGAGTGAAATGATGGTTGCTTCTTCCGGCTACCTTACTGTGTGATTTGACTGCTCCTTAGTGGCCCCTACACGTACTCCCCCTACGTGTATGCAACAGTTACACGTACACATGGACGCAAAAATGTGTGCGACGCCCTAATGCATGCATGTCCGAGCACACGAGGGGAACACACACGGTGACGCTCAAGTGCTCAACCTACACATGCATGCACACACATACTCAGTCAGGGTGAGCTAGTGACCGTATGAACACCGGGAATATATATATATTGAGCGCAATGAGTGTATTATGAAGTCCACTGACCGTATTTTCACAAATATACAGTGACAAACAGTGTATTTATCTCGTTTGAAATTAAGCCATGTTAACCGGAGAGGAGGCAGCATGGACTAGCATTACTTTGCTTTGTCCCGTCAACTTGCTGAACAAGGAGAAGGTTGCGGGACGGGAGAAGCTTGCGCGCGGTGGATCGCAAGACAAGAAGAAACTTTTGACTAATGCAAGCTCTCCCTCGCTCAGGCGGTGGACGTGCAACTGTTAATTCGGTGTCAGATTGCCAGAAGCATACTACACTATACTACTAGGAACCGGATGGAGGAGCGTCTGCACTCTTATTATAATTTTAAAATGTGATAAAGCAATCTTCAACACATTTGGTTCTTTTCGAGGGTTCTCGCATGTGATAATGGAAGTTGATTGCATGGAACACTCGCCGCAATTCTCGCTTAATTCTGGCTCATATCCTATTACAAATAGTAGCACTCAGTAATATTTCCTCTTTTTTCGTTATTCAACATGTAAACAGGTCAGCAAACCTTGCGGTGCATCTTCGTGCGAACCGTGCTTGCTGCACTTTGAATGTGGCTGAGAGCTGGCTTGATGAAACACCTCGCTTCCTACTTCTTTTTTTGGCTTCCTAGTGACCAGTGTCTTGGCTGATCGTCCTAAGAATGCTTATATATGAATAAAGCTCTCTCATTTACCCGCAAAAAAGATTAAGCCATATTAAATGGAAAGGAAGGAGTATGGACTAGCACTACTTTTTGGTGTGTCTCGTCAACTCGCAGAACAAGGAGAAGCTTACAGGACAAGGTGAAGCTCGCTTACGCCTTTTGACTAATGCAACCTACCCTCGGTGGACATGCATCAGTCCATTCGGTGTCATATTGTCAGAGGCATACACTGTAGTACCCAACATGCGGAGTACCATCATTGTTCGACTTCATGGAGGGGCGAAGAGCCAAGCGCAGTACTAGTATGCATACTTGGTTTTGCACCTTCATACTACTCCACCCTCCGTCATAGTTTACAGGGCGCGCTTCATTATGATGCATTTCTCTCAATGCATTTCCACCACCAGAGAGACTTTAGACGCGTTTGGTTTAATGCTCAATTAATTAGGGCGTGGTAACCGCAATCAAGTCCACAATTTTCTCTCCATGTACTGTACTACTAGGGAGTGCATGCATGTGTGTACCCGGGGTGAAAGCACTGCATGCATGTGTGTACGCATTATTCCCTATAGTAATAGACGCCGTGCTATAACTACCAATGCTATTGTTCAGGCCGATCGCTAGTCGCCTTGGTCCCATAGATTTTTTTCTTTTTTCTGAAGTGCGCTGTATAAACAGTGACAGAGAGAGTAGTATGAGCGGATTCAAAGAAGAGCGTATTGATGGTTGCTTCTTCAGAGCAACTTACAGTGGGAAAGGTGGGGCTTATGATTTGACTGCTCATTACTCACTATTAATGCGGCGCAACGACCGGGCTGAGTCTCCCATGCGGTTGTGTACTACCCCCTCGGTTCTTAAATATACTCCGGAGTATTTGTCTTTCTAAAATATGTTGAAATATCTGTTAAGACGAATAGAATATTTAGGAACGGAGGGAGTGCACATAAGAAGCAAAATGAGTGAATCTACACTCTAAAATATGCCCATTTGAAATTTGTAAAAAGACAAATATTTAGGAACGAAGGAGTATAATTTCGTGCATGGCACATGGACCCGGATGATGAAGAGGCTTCTAGCAATGCTAGCAAGCTTCCATCATTTGTTTACATAATTGACGTACTATACAAATAATTTTCCAGCGACATGAAATTGTACAATGGTGTGAGCTTTCAGCTTTTGTTTCGCGTGTCTTGCCATCGATGCTCTTTCGGAAACAATAAAAAACTAACTTTCTTGCTAATGCATGTCAATTATTAGCAGATCAGAGCTAATAATTACATCACAACTGAAGACAAAGTTGTGAGAAGGTGTTAAATTAAAATTGATCCATGCTTTCATTGGCAGCAACGCCCCCCCAGCTCTGTCTAAATCAACAAGGCATGTTGGGAAAAAAGTAGTTGTCTGGAGCATGCAACATTCCGATCATTTTGTGCAGTTCCACTAAAATAGAGTTGAGCGTCCCTGTTCCAAAGATATCAAGTGTGATTACGATAATAGAGGACTGCTGATGAAACAATAGAAGCCGGTCACCTTTGCGGTCTCTCTTAAGACTAACTAGTTGGAGAAGATTAGGCTCGGAGTTGGATGAGGAGGATTGAGCAAAACCAATCTCCCTTTGTGCAGTCGCAATGAAATGTAGAGACGTTGCCCGTGTGACATTTTAGTACAACTTCACAAAACACTCTTAAGAAAAAAGTGATTTGTGCAGTTCACCAAAAGGTCGCAATAGCAACGAGGTGAAATGGATAGCCCTGTTTGCAAAAAAGAGGTAGAAAGGAAACAATTACTGGCCAATAACAGTTGATGACACATGCGACGACAAAAAAGAAGCATATTCCTTGTCCTAAGGGAAGATAACAACATGGTTGTGTTTGTCTAAAACGGTGTGAGGACGAGAATGCAATATGGAAAGTACGCCGGACGAGCAACATTTTGGGCAAAGAACTATGGAAGATCCACATGCAGCGGCGTGGGAAAACGGGCAGTGGAGCAAGGCCGGAGGGGATACCTGGAGGTCGTCGGGATGTAACTAGGTGAGCGGCGGCGGGTGGAATCTGCGAGCAGGTGACATAGGCCCTGCCGCGCTGGAGCTTGGTCAGAGAGAACGGCGTGCACCGCAGATCGGGACGTGCTGCCTCGGCGCCATCGAACGGAGAAACGATGCACTTCCTTCCTTTCCCCCGGCGGACGGGATGCAGCCGAATCAGTGACCAACGGTGAGAGAGAGAGAGAGGCCACCGCACTCCCTTTCCCCCGACGGACGGGATGCGGCCGGATCAGTGACCAACGGTGAGAGAGAGAGAGAGGCCACCGGAGCCTTGTGTGAGATACTCTGAAGAGCGGACTACCTTTTCCTCCATAAAAATCGTTTTATATTCTATGTACGTGCCATTGAGCGTTATAACTTTATTTAAAAATAACGCGGCAACACGTCAAGTCGAACTTTGTTTTGTGCACGCGTGGTACACGACCTCCCTAGGTAAACAACCGCTACAGGCGTTCAAATTAGCACGTGGGCTGCCATTTCGTAAAGAAATGAGCTCCACCATGTACCCGCGTGGGTGTGGCTGGGCACGAAGCGTCAGTACGTGCACGGTGCACCTATTCTCTTCTTGTATACGTACACCACCTACGTGGGGTTGTGTGAGAGAGATACAAACCTAGAGAGATATAGTGTGTGGGTTCTTGAGAGTTTTTTTGGGGG
>NC_057794.1:264101928-264104910 GCF_018294505.1 Triticum aestivum
GGGGGGGTCAATCAAAAAATTTAACATATGCAACGTGTGTGAAATAGAGTCCTGGATATAACATATATATAGAGGGGGCGATCCACGAGAAGAGAGTGGAGGTATCATCGGCTTGAGGTGTCTATAGAATCGAAGAGAGGGATGATGTGTGTGTGTGTGTGCGTGCGCGCGATCGATAAAGAGTGCCATCAAATTTGTGTGTGCCCACGTCAAAGATATAGAGTGGCTGGCCTACTGGAATGTGAGATGGGACATGTGCAGTTTGTCTTTGTGGCATGGATACCTACCTGCAGCGCTCGACTATCGGTGTGTGGTGGGGGAAGAGGGAGGCCCAATTAACTATAGAGGTACAATGGTTGGTATATGTGTGGAGGAGGAGAGAGGCCTACCTCATGTATTAAGGAGATCGATCTGCCTCATGTATTAAGGGAGATCGATCGGCATCCATGCATATGTGCAGGAGATGAATAAGGTTGGGAGAGAGACAGAGCTAGAGTGTTGGAGGGGGTGGTAGTGGAGTTGCTTCTAACAAATGAGGGGATAGGCTTGCTAGACAAACGGAGGGAACGCCCGCAATATCAATAAGAGAGGAGATGGCTGCTTGTTGTCTGTGCACGTGCGTGTGAGAGACGGGTCAGGAGGCATGCACGAATGATGAGGTGGACGATGTGGCTGTGGTAAGCAGACGTAACTACATAGGAAGATCAATCGCCCTTTGTAAGACAAAGGAGAGACATAACTTGTGAGGTACGTCGATCGATGGGGGGGGTAGTTAAAGTCGATCTAGGTATATGTTGGGAGATCGATCGGTATACATGCATGTGTGTGTTAGAAGCAAATGAGGCACAAGGAGAAGGATAGAGAGAGAGGGATTTATGTAGGAGGTGGTACGAGAGGCATACTATATCGAGGGGGAGGAGTGTGCGAGTACGAGAACGATGAAAAGAGTGGTGGGAGTGAGGCATGGACGGTGACAAGAGAAGAGGGGAAGCTTGTGTTTGTGCTAGGTACACCTGGCTAGAGAGGCATATCGATCGATGTGTGCCGTAAAGAAGGAGCTGGGGGCCTACACACACCATGGGTGAACGACCTAAAGTGAAAACACGAATTTGCGCGATGGAGCTAGAGAATGCTGAGGGAGGGTGAGAGGGATGCGGGCGTGTGCATGCATAAGAGAAAGTTAGCGCTAGCTACAAATATAAGAGGGTTGTGTGGGTGTAAAAGACGAATAGAGATCATATATACTTCATTATAAAAAGCGAATTCAGATATTTGAAGAATTTATCATAGTGTTTAAAACCGACGGATGTGTGAATATATATAACGGTGATAAACATGGTGTGGTTATGAACATGGTATACTACATTTAATATATTTTATCTCTACTCTTATAAAAAACAGAGTTGTTGATGATGGTGTGCCTGCCATCCTGCATTATAGGCCGTCTGATTTATATCTGGCGGATAGAAAGGAAACTTTGATGGTTGAAGTTGGCAACAATCATGATTGTAGATTCTTATTGAAATAGAGAAACGAATTCAAATTTAGTTCGAATTGCAGCGGTAGTATAGACATTTGGAATGCACTAAAATGTTGGTATGAGTAGGTTACATGCATTATACAGCAAGCGAAAAAATTTAGTCGGACATAACATGGATTCATACTCCCTCCTTCCATCTACATAGGGCGTAATGAAATTTTTAAGACCGCCTTTGACTATTGACAAGATTAATAGTACATGACATGCACAATGTGAAAATTATATCATTGAAAGAACCTTTCACAGACGAATTTAACGGTGTGCTTTGTGTAAGTTGCATGTCATATATCATTGCTCTAATATTTGGTCAAAGTTAGCATCGAAAAACGCATTAGGCCCTATATAGATGGAAGGAGGGAGTAGCTTTGAATAGCATTCGTATAGTAAAACGGTGCAAGACTCTCTCTTTGTGTGGTGTGAATAGTTTTATTTTTTTCATTTTCTTTTTGGTTGAGGGTAGTGCGAATTGATTTGGTACGTACAAGTACAATATTACGACACGTTAGGCTTGTCCCTGAAATTCAACCCGCGTCTTGTTATATCCCGAAAATTCAGATATCGTGCTCCCAAAACTGGCGCCTTCACAACCCGCGCCTTGCTATCCCAAAATTACAAAACGCGCGAAAACTCCCTCCAGCTGCCAAATCCCGACACGCGAAATCCCCCTTCTAACCCTGAGCCGAAAGCGCCTCTAGTTCAAATCGGTGGGGGGTAATTTTGTAACACACCCTACATTTTGGACAAGCGCGTTCCTAAGTCATGCTTCACCCCCTCCCATCACCCCCTTTTCGCCATTCGAAATCCCAGGTCGCCATAACCTCTCCGCTCCAGCCGCGAAACCCCACCCTCCTTCGTTCGCCACGTCACCGATGCCTAGCCGGAGCCTCCTCCCCAACGGCGTCGTCCACCGCAATAGCTCGACGTCCATCGTCCACCTCCCCGGATGAGGATCCGTCGTCCATCTCGCCGTCCCGCCGGTTCAGCTGCCCCGTCCTCCACCTCCAAGGAGCTACTCCAACGATCGCCTCATCTATCGCGGCTGCTCCATCCCCACAGCGTCGCCTTAACCTGCTCCACCGGAACCACAACATCCTCACCGACTCCTCGGACGAAGCCGAGGCCTACTCGGCGCCACCAAAGAGGTTGTACACTCATCGCATCGCACCTTCTCCTTAACTCGACCTCCCGGCGCCGACGGTGCTCCATCCCGCACCCCATGGAGCGGCTACCTTGAAGCCGGCGCCGCGGGCGACATCTCCACGGAGGCTCTCCCCCAGTGCGAGGCCCCTTCGGCGGCTGCGTCCATACCAGCCGGATCTGCTGCTGCTCCGGCTCTCGCTTGATCGCTCGCTCGCCCAGCTGCTGCTGCTGCTCTCCCCCCGCTCATGCTATTGCTCTGCTTCGATTAAGACACACTTCAGTTGACTGAATCGACTTTTGGG
>NC_057794.1:264468528-264477515 GCF_018294505.1 Triticum aestivum
GGGAGAGATGGGGGGGAAGGGAGATATTTCTGCGGGGGGGAGTGGGGGTGTCGTGGGGAGAGTGGGGTGGATGGGGTTAGGGTTTCTGGTAGTGGGGGGGGGTTATAGCCGGGGGTGGGCCGGCTGGGCTAGGTGGGTTGGCCCAGTTGGGCCACGGCTGAGGGAAGGGGGTGTTCTCCTTCTTTTCTTTTTTTCTATTTTCCCTTTTTGTATTTTCTTTTATTATTTCTTTCCTGTTTAATTCATTTAAAAGTATTTAGGCATTTTATAAAAATGTGTTTACTTCACCATAATTACCGATGCAATAATAGACATAGCCCGAACATTTTATTTTAATATTGGAAAACTTTTGTCGTTTGACTTATTTAGGATTTAAATTGAAACGGTTTTGAATTAACCCAAGATTAATTACAGTGACACAGGTGACGTGTCACCATTAACGTGAGATCACTGTAGCATGATTATCCGGGCGTTACAAATCTCCTCCACTACAAGAAATCTCATCCCGAGATTTAGGAGGTAGAAGGAAATAGTGCAGGGTATTCATCGCGAAGACGATCCTCGCGTTCCCAAGTGGCTTCGTCTTGAGAGTGATTCGACCACTGGACCTTGAGGAACTTGATCACCTTCTGACGTGTGCGGCGTTCAGCTTGGTCGAGAATGCGGACCGGATGCTCTTTATAGGAGAGGTCCTGTTGCAATTCGAGCACTTCATGGTCCACTGCTCGGATTGGGTCCTTGAAGCAGCGTCAAAGTTGCGACACGTGGAACACATCGTGAACCTGAGAAAGGTTTGACGGAAGCTCCAATTGATATGCCACTTTTCCACGCCTTTCGAGAATAGTGAAAGGACCAATATAGCGGGGAGCTAGCTTTCCTTTGATCCCGAAGCGGTGTGCACCCTTCATTGGTGTAACTCGAAGATAAGCCTTTTCGCCAGGTTGATAGACCATGTCTTGGTGATGACAGTCATACTGACTTTTCTGACGTGACTGAGCAGTCTTGAGATTCTCGCGAATAATGCGAACTTGTTCTTCGGCCTGTTGGATAATATCCGGACTGAAGAGTGGACGTTCCCCAGTTTCTGACCAGTTCAGAGGGGTTCGACACTTTCGTCCATATAACACTTCAAAGGGGGACATCTTCAGACTAGCTTGATAGCTATTATTATAAGAGAACTCGGCATATGGAAGATATTCCTCCCATTTCTTGCCGAATGATATTACACAAGCTCGAAGCATGTCTTCGAGAACTTGGTTGACACGCTCAACCTGTCCTTGCGACTGAGGATGAAACGCTGTACTGAACGACAGATGAGTCCCCATAGATTCTTGGAAACTTGCCCAGAATCTTGAAGTGAATAAGCTGCCACGGTCTGAACTGATAACCAGTGGAATACCGTAAAGTGAATCAATTCTGCCCATGTAGAGAGTAGCAAGCTGACTAGCAGTGATTGTCTCTTTGACCGCCAGAAAATGTGCAACTTTAGAAAGCCGGTCAATGACGACAAGAATAGCATCATTACCTTTCTGCGACTTGGGAAATCCAGTGACGAAGTCCATCTCAACATGGTCCCATTTCCATTCAGGAATAGAGATAGGTTGCAGAGTTCCAGCAGGCCTCTGATGCTCTGCTTTGATACGGCGACATACGTCACACTCAGCAACATAACGAGCAATGTCCTGCTTCATATTAGACCACCAGAATCTTTGACGAATATCCTGGTACATCTTTGTACTACCAGGATGGATGGACAGAGGCGTATCATGAGCTTTTTGCATAACCCTTTTAGTCTTATCCAGGTTTTTCTTCGAACATGGTACCACTAGGCGGCCTTTGAAATACAAGGCGCCATCATCGGCGATAGTGAAGAATGAGGGCTTTCCTTCTGCTAGATGGCGTTTAATCTTATGGACTTCAGAGTCATAAACTTGTATAGTCTTTATACCAGCTACGAGATCTGGTACGACAGTCATGGTATTTAGAGAACCCTTAGTAATAACAAGAAGATTCATCTTGCGGAATTCCGGGGGAGGGGGAGCGAGTGCTCCAGGAGGAACAATATGGAGGTTCAGCTTTCTAAATTCTTCGACAAGCGAGGGCTGAACTTTATGAAGCTGGAGGTGGTTGCAGTAAGACTTGCGGCTCAAGGCATCAGCCATTACATTAGCCTTGCCGAGGGTATAGGATATATCCACGTCAAAGTCTGCAACAGTCTCCATCCATCTCTGCTAACGGAGGTTCAGATCTGGCTGAGTAAACAGATACTTCAGACTTTGATGGTCAGTGAAGATCTCTCAACGATTACCGAGAAGGTAATGCCGCCACTGCTTCAGTGCATGAATGACAGCAGCCAGCTCGAGGTCGTGAACTGGGTAGTTTTCTTCGTCAGGGCGCAGTTGACGAGAGGCATAAGCAATCACTCTGCGCTCCTGCATTAGGACACAGCCTAATCCTTGACAGGAAGCGTCGCAGTAAATGACGAAGTCCTTCTTAGCATCAGGTGGTGCAAGCACGGGGGCAGAAGTCAACTTGTCTTTGAGCGCCTGGAAACTTTCCTGACACTTGTCTGTCCAGTCAAACTTGACACCCTTATGCAACAGATTAGTCAGGGGCCTGGCAATCTTGGAGAAGTTCTCGACGAATCGACGGCAATAGCTAGCGAGACCGAGGAAACTTCGGACTTGCTTCACATTCTTCGGAGGAGTCCAATCGAGAATAGCCTGAACTCGTTCAGGGTTGACGGCAATACCATCCTTGGAGATGACATGCCTAAGATAGGTTACTTCGGGGAGCCAGAATTCACCCTTGGAATACTTAGCATACAGCTAATGCTCCCGAAGCTTTTCCAGCACAAGACGAAGATGTTCAACATGTTCTTCCTTGTTCTTGGAAAATACAAGGATATCGTCCAAATAAACCACGACGAACTTGTCGAGGTAATCCATGAATATATAGTTCATCAGACGAG
Source organism: Triticum aestivum (assembly GCF_018294505.1). Lineage (NCBI taxonomy): Eukaryota > Viridiplantae > Streptophyta > Magnoliopsida > Poales > Poaceae > Triticum > Triticum aestivum. Next base: position 264,471,500 of record NC_057794.1, read on the forward strand.
AGAAGGTGGCTGGAGCATTCATTAAGCCGAATGACATGACGGTGTACTGTATGATCCATACCGAGTCACGAAGGTGGTTTTTGGGATGTCCTCTTCACGAACACGGATCTGGTGGTAACCCAACCTCAAGTTGAGTTTGGAGAACACTGATGAGCCAGCCAGTTGGTCATAAAGATCATTGATCCGAGGAAGAGGGTATTTATTCTGAATGGTAGCTTGGTTTATAGGACGGTAGTCTTGGACTAATCGGTTTGTCCCATCCTTCTTCTTAACAAAGAGAGAAGGTGCTCCCCAAGGAGAGCAACTTGGGCGAATGAAACCTTTGACAAGAGATTTGTCGATTTCCTCCTTAAGCTCAATGAGCTCATGCAGCGGCATCTTGTAGGGTCGTTTAGCTATAGGGGTGGTGCCGGGTTTCAAGTCGATGATGAATTCGACAGCTCTAGCAGGGGGAATCCCTGGAAGTTCTTCTAGGAAGACATGTTGGAATTCACGAACGACGGGAATGTTTTCAATGCCCTCAAGTGGTGCAGCGTTCAACGCATTCAAGGCATAAAGCCGTGCCTCGGCATTTTGCACCAGATGAGCTTGGTAAGTAACTATTTCGTTTGAAGGGTGTAGCAGATGGACGGTCTTAGTGGCGCAAACTATAGAAGCAGAATGCACTTTTAACCAATTCATTCCCAGAATGAGATCAATGCTATAGGACTTCAGTACAATGGGAGAGACAAGGAATTCCAGTCCTTCGATTTCTACAGGGACGTCGTTGCAAATCATGGAGGTTCGACATTATCCCGCAGGGGTGTGTACTAATAGTGAAGCATTCATGTCCTCACATTTAATGTCGTGCAAGCATGCAAAACCTTCTGACATGAATGAATGCAATGCACCTGTATCAAATAAAACGGATGCTGGTACTGAATTTACGAGGAGGGTACCCATCACAGTAGCAGGCTGGTCTTGAGCTTCGCTCAGATCAACGTGGTTGGCATGAACACGACCATAAGACTTGGCATTGTTGCTGCGGGGCTGGTTGCTTCCACGGCCAGTTGCTGGAAGGGCCAGTTGATTCTGGTTCTGGTTGCATTCCCTAGCACGGTGCCCTGGTTGTCCACACCTGAAGCACAACCCATTATTGGGAGTGAGAACAGGAGCTTGTGGTGGTGGAGCTGGGAGTCTTGGCTGCCTAGTCGGAGGAGAAGGCAGACGAGGTGCAGCATAGGTCTGCCTTGGGGTAGGTGCATCCGGCTGGTACAAGCTATTGGGAATCCATATCTTGCGCTTCTGCAAGGACGGGCCCGAAGATGAGCCCGTGTCACGGTTGCGCCTGTGAGAGCTCTGGTATTCCTGCAGACCAGTTTCAACATTGATGGCCTTGTTCACCAGAGTGGCGAAATCAGCAAAGTCATGCACTAGAAGTGCGAGCTTGATGTCAGCTTGAAGGCCATCACGGAACTTCTCATGTCTGCGTGCATCAGTTGCAATGTCCTCTTCAGCATAGCGGGACAAGTCAAGAAACTCCCGCTGATAAGCTTCAACAGTATTGTTGCCTTGGGTGAGGTTGCGAAACTCACGCTTCTTACGGTACATGACTCCCTGAGGAATGAAGCGAGCACGGAAGGCAGCTTGGAAGTCTGGCCAGGTGATGATTGTTCCAACTGGCAGAGTACGCCTGTGGCTGTCCCACCATTGAGCTGTGGGTCCCTTCAGGAAGAAGGAAGCAAAGGTGACATAGCTGGCAGGGGCTACATTAGCAGACTCCATCTCATAGGTGATGTCATAGAGCCAGTCATCAGCATCCAGAGGCTGAGTTGAGCTGTGATACACAGTTGGGTTCAGGCGCATGAAATCCTGCAGAGTTACTGGGGTTGGCTGCTGGTTCATATTGGGGCGAGGAAACTGAGCCATCATATTCTCCATGAACTGGCAATTCATCTCAAGCTGTTGGATCATACCAGCCATGTACTCAGGCGGTGGTGGGCGGTTGCCACCACGTCCACGACCACCTGGTCTAACCATCCTGCTAATATATAACAGGGGTAGTTCAGCATCGAGAAATTTTGCAAGGACAAGAATCATTCATGATGAAACATGCACAATGAAAGCAGCACGATAGATACTACATAGTAGACGGCATATCTTTCAAAAGAGATCATGCATAGAGTTCGGTACACAGAGTTCAGTACATAGATTAATACATCATAGGCGGCACGCAGGCTCGCGACGAATGCATCTAACACTAATAAGCAAGCCTTCATCAGTCCCAGGTGGAACTGTGGAGGTAGGTGTAGCCTGACAGCTGGTAGTGACGCGAAGGGAAGACCTCCACGCGAGCAGCCTGGGGTCCGCGGATACTCTGGTGCGGAACCCGATGCGCAGGTGGCAGGAGAGGACCAAGTGCAGGAGAGTAGCCTCCCACATCTGGCCAGCCAACGCCCTGGGGCATCACGGTTCGGGCAGGGTAGATCCCAGAACGCGATAGATCGCCAGAGCGGACAGAGGGGTGCAACAGCGTTAGAGCACGATATAGGTGCTGACGGGCGGTGTACAACTCGTGGCAAAGAGCTCGGTTAGCTCTATCCAGCCCATCAGCATGCAGAACCAGGTTCTGATGGTAGAAGGGCTCTCGGGTGACAGTGGAGTAGGCAGCAGTGTAGTATCCCCCCGCACCCACATCGGATGCGATAGCAATGTGCCTGAAGGGGGAGGTATCCAACTCCTGATACTCTCCACGAAGACGTCTCAGAGTAGCATAAGCAGCATCGTGGACCGCCATATCGATAGTCACTCCAACACCATGAGCAGTGTGCAGCACAGTAGTGGAGTCATACTCCCGAGAGTAGAGGTGGACGATGGCATGGTACTGCTCTTGGTTGAAGTCCTAATACTCCTCATAGATGGTGTACTCAGGGTGCTAGCGATAACCCAGATAGGTCATCATCTCAACCAACACAGAAGGTGATCCTGAGGCACCAATGGCCGTCGTGTGGCGCACGACCTGCCTCGTGGGTTCCATCTGAAAACAAAGCTGTTTTCACAGGAGTCAAATGACAATGTGGATAATGTTCAAATACTACTATAAAGAATAACTAGGGCTTATCCAACTTTGGGGTGAACGTGGTCACGGGATCCTAGTGTTAGAGTTAGTAAAATCGTTTAACCCGAGTAGGAGAGAATTCAGTGTCCCAGAGTAGGGATCGAGGAGTAAAAGAGCCTAATACCACCCAGATGGCGATGTGGGCCCGTAAGGCACACAGCCATGTTAGTAAAAGTTTTTGTAATGTCTAGACTCAACTTCGGCCAAGGAGTGTGGAAGGGGGATTCCTACAGGCAGTCGGCTCTGATACCAACTTGTGACGTCCCCGATTTGACCATACACTAATCATGCACGCAAATGTGTACGATCAAGATCAAGGACTCATGGGAAGATATCACAACACGACTCTACAAATAAAATAAGTCATACAAGCATCATATTACAAGCCAGGGGCCTCGAGGCCTCGAATACAAGAGCTCGATCATAGACGAGTCAGCGGAAGCAACAATATCTGAGTACAGACATAAGTTAAACAAGTTTGCCTTAAGAAGGCTAGCAAAAACTGGGATACAGATCAAAGGAGGCGCAGGCCTCCTGCCTGGGATCCTCCTAACTACTCCTGGTCATCGTCAGCGGGCAACACGTAGTAGTAGGCACCTCCGGTGTAGCAGGAGTCGTCGTCGAAGGTGGCATCTGGCTCCTGGGCTCCAACATCTGGTTGCGACAACCAGGTAGAAGGGATAGGGGGAAAAGAGGGAGAAAGCAACCGTGAGTACTCATCCAAAGTACTCGCAAGCAAGGAGCTATACTACATATGTATGCATTGGTATCAACTGGAATAAGGCTATTATATGTGGACTGAACTGCAGAAAGCCGGGATAAGGGGGGATAGCTAGTCCTTTCGAAGACTACGCTTCTGGCAGCCTCCGTCTTGCAGCATGTAGAAGAGAGTAGACTGAAGTCCTCCAAGTAGCATCGCATAGCATAATCCTACCCGGCGATCCTCTCCTCGTCGCCCTGTTAGAGAGCGATCACCGGTTGTATATGGCACTTGGAAGGGTGTGTTTTATTAAGTATCCGGTTCTAGTTGTCATAAGGTCAAGGTACAACTCCAAGTCGTCCTGTTACCGAAGATCACGGCTATTCGAATAGATTAACTTCCCTGCAGGGGTGCACCACATAACCCAACACGCTCGATCCCATTTGGCCGGACACACTTTTCTGGGTCATGCCCGGCCTCGGAAGATCAACACGTCGCAGACCCACCTAGACCAACAGAGAGGTCAGCACGCCGGTCTAAACCTAAGCGCCCAGGGGTCTGGGCCCATCGCCCTTAGCACACCTGCACGTTGCGTGGGCGGCCGGAAGCAGACCTAGCCTAGTAGGCGTTCCAGTCCAATCCAGCGCGCGCCGCTCCGTTGCTGACGTCACGAAGGCTTCGGCTGATAACACGACGTCGAGTGCCCATAACTGTCCCCGCGTAGATGGTTAGTGCGTATAGGCCAGTAGCCAGACTCAGATCAAATACCAAGATCTCGTTAAACGTGTTAAGTATTTGCGAACTCCGACCAGGGCCAGGCCCACCTCTCTCCTAGGTGGTCTCAACCTGCCCCGTCGCTCCGCCTCAAAGTAACAGTTGGGGGCCGTCGGGAACCCAGGCCCACCTCTACCGGGATGGAGCCACCTGCCCCTTCAGCCCCAAACCCCAAACAGTACCACAGGTAATGTAACTGTGTAAAGTATATAGTATATGCCCGTGATCACCTCCCGAAGTGATCACGGCCCAGTAGTATAGCATGGCAGATGGACAAGAGTGTAGGGCCACTGATGGAACACTAGCATCCTATACTAAGCATTAGGATTGCAGGTAAAGGTAACAACAGTAGTAGCAAGGGCAGGCTATGCATCAGAATAGGATTAACGGAAAGCAGTAACATGCTATACTACTCTAATGCAAGCAGTATAGAGAAGAGTAGGCGATATCTGGTGATCAAAGGGGGGGCTTGCCTGGTTGCTCTGGCAAGAGAGAGGGGTCGTCAACTCCGTAGTCGTACTGGGTAGCAGCGGCGTCGGTCTCGGTGTCTAGCAGAAGAAGAGGGGGGAAGAAACAGTGAATATAATGCAATCAGATGCATAACGATGCATAACAAGACAAGTAACGGTGCTAGGGGTGCCCTAACGCGGTATTAGGTGATGCCGGTGAAGGGGGATAACATCCGGGAAAGTATCCCCGGTGTTTTGCGTTTTCGGACAGACGAACCGGAGGGGGAAAGTTGCGTGTTCGCTATGCTAGGGATGCGTGGCGGATAAACGGGCTGCGTATTCAAATTCGTCTCGTCGTTTTGAGCAACTTTCATGTATAAAGTATTTTCATCCGAATTACGGATTAAAAGATATGATTTTCTGAAAATTTAAATCATTTTCTGATTTTAATTATTTATTTAAACCCAACATTATCCAGAACAATGAATGATGACGCAAGCATGACATCAGAGTGATGTCAGCAGGTCAACTGGTCGGTTGACCAGTCAAACAGACAGGTGGGTCCAGTGGGACCCACATGTCATTGTCTGTTATCTAATTAACCAGGTTAATTAGTTTAGTTAATCAGATTAGTTATGTTAATTAATCAAAGTTAATTAGGTGAAACTAGTTAATTAGGCTAATCTAATTAGGATTAATTAATTAATTAATTAATTAATGATTTTATTTTTATTTAGTTTTAATTTTTTTAATTAATTTTTTTTTAATTCCATTTTTTTATAAACGTTCTAGGGGCTGGGGCCCGCGTGTAAGTGGTCCAGGGCCTTGCGGGCACACGGGCGCGGGTGGGGGCGTGGTACCCATGCCCGAGGCCGAACGGGGCTGGCCTCGGACGCGGCCCACGGCGTGGGCGCCGGCAGCCGGTGGGGGGCGAGCTGCGGTGGACGGGGCGAGGCCAGGGACGGCGCGCGCGTGGTCTCGGCGAGGTGCGGGCGC
>NC_057794.1:264478270-264508118 GCF_018294505.1 Triticum aestivum
GACAGGGACGAGCGACGGAGTGGAGGAGGACGGCGAGGTGGCGGCGTCCGGTGAGGGAGGTCCGGCGACGTCGTGCGGCCATCTCCTCCCGATCAAATCGGGAGAGATGGGGGGAAGGGAGATATTTCTGCGAGGGGAGTGGGGGTGTCGTGGGGAGAGTGGGGTGGATGGGGTTAGGGTTTCTGCTAGTGGGGGGGTTATAGCCGGGGGTGGGCCGGCTAGGCTAGGTGGGTTGGCCCAGTTGGGCCACGGCCCAGGGAAGGGGGTGTTCTCCTTCTTTTCTTTTTTTTTCTATTTTCTTTTATTATTTCTTTCCTGTTTAATTCATTTAAAAGTATTTAGGCATTTTATAAAAATGTGTTTACTTCACCATAATTACCGATGCAATAATAGACATAGCCCGAACATTTTATTTTAATATTTGAAAACTTTTGTCGTTTGACTTATTTAGGATTTAAATTGAAACGGTTTTGAATTAACCCGAGATTAATTACAGTGACAGAGGTGACGTGTCACCATTAACGTGAGATCACTGTAGCATGATTATCCGGGCGTTACATTGTCAATCCCTTCACGGTCACTTACGAGAGTGAGATCTGATAAACATAATAATAAGATAAATATTTTTGGTATTTTTATGATATAGATTGAAAGTAAAGATTGCAAAATAAATTATAATAGAAATAGCTTGTTGACGGGACATTAATATAAAGGAGAATAGACCCTTGGGCCATAGGTTTCACTAGTGGCTTCTCTCAAGATAGCATAAGTATTACAGTGGCTGAAAAAATTACTGTGGAGCAATTGATAGAAAAGTGCATAATTATGAGAATATCTAGGCATGATCATGTATATAGGCATCACGTCCGTGACAAGTAGACCGAAATGATTCTGCATCTACTACTATTACTCCACACATCGACCGCTATCCAGCATGCATCTAGAGTATTAAGTTCATAAGAACAGAGTAGCGCATTAGGCAAGATGACATGATGTAGAGGGATAAACTCAAGCAATATGATATAAACCCCATCTTTTTATCCTTGATGGCAACAATACAATATGTGCCTTGTTGCCCCTGTTGTCACTAGGAAAGGACACCGCAAGATGGAACCCAAAGCTAAGCACTTCTCCCATTGCAAGAAAGATCAATCTAGTAGGCCAAACCAAACTGATAATTTGAAGAGACTTGCAAAGATAACCAATCATACATAAAAGAATTCAGAGAAGAATCAAATATTGTTCATAGATAATCTGGATCATAAACCCACAATTCATCGGATCTCGACAAACACACCGCAAAATAAGATTACATCGAATAGATCTCCAAGAAGATTGAGGAGAACTTTGTATTGAGATCCAAAGAGAGAGAAGAAGACATCTAGCTAATAACTATGGACCCATAGGTCTGAAGTAAACTACTCACACATCACTGGAGAGGCCATGGAGTAGATGTAGAGGCCCTCCGTGATCAATGCCCCCTTCGGCGGAGCTCCGGAAAAGGCCCCAAGATGAGATCTCTCGAGTATAGAAGGTTGCGGCGGTGGAATTAGGTTTTCGTGGTGCTCCTGGATGTTTGGGGGGTACGTGGATATATATATATATATATATATATGTATATATATATATATGAGGAAGAAGTAGGTCGGTGGAGCAACGAGCGGCCCACGAGGGTGGAGGGCGCGCCCCCCTGCCCCGTGGCCTCCTCGATTGTTTCTTGACTCCCACTCCAAGTCTCCTGGATCACGTTTGCTGAGAAAATCACGTTCCCAAAGGTTTCATTCCGTTTGGACTTCGTTTGATATTCCTTTTCTATGAAACACTCAAATAGGCAAAAAAACAGCAATTTGGGCTGGGCCTCCGGTTAATAGGTTAGTCCCAAAATGATATAAAAGTGTAAAATAAAGCCCATTAACATCCAAAATAGATAATATAATAGCATGGAGCAATCAAAAATTATAGATACGTTGGAGATGTATCAAGCATCCCCAAGGTTAATTCTTGCTCGTCCTCGAGTAGGTAAATGATAAAAGAAGAATTTTTGATGTGGAATGCTTTCTAACATATTTCTCAATGTAATTTTTCTTTATTGTGGCATGAATGTTCATATCCGAAGGATTCAAGATAAAAGTTTAATATTGACATAAAAATAATAGTACTTCAAGTATACTAATAAGCAATCATGTCTTCTCAAAATAACATGGCCAAAGAAAGTTATCCCTACAAAATCATATAGTCTGGCTATGCTCTATCTTCATCACACAAAATATTTAAATCATGCACAACCCCGATGACAAGCCAAGCAATTTTTTCATACTTTTGATGTTCTCAAACTTTTTCAATCTTCATGCAATATATGAGTGTGAGCCATGGATATAGCACTATATGTGGAATAGGATGGTGGTTGTGGAGAATACAAAAAGGAGAAGATAGTGTCACATCAACTAGGCGTATCAATGGGCTATGGAGATGCCCATCAATAGATATCGATATGAGTGAGTAGGGATTGCCATGCAACGGATGCACTAGAGCTATAAGTATATGAAAGCTCAACAAAAGAAACTAAGTGGGTGTGCATCCAACTCGCTTGCTCATGAAGACCTAGGGCATTTTGAGGAAGCCCATCATTGGAATATACAAGCCAAGTTCTATAATGAAAAATTCCCACTAGTATATGAAAGTGATATCATAGGAGACCCTCTATCATGAAGATCATGGTGCTACTTTGAAGCACAAGTGTGGAAAAGGATAGTAGCATTGTCTCTTCTCTCTTTTTCTCTCATTCATTTTTTTATTTGGGCCTTTTCTCCTTTTTTGGCCTCTTTTTTTGTTTTCTTTTTTATTTTTCGTCCGGAGTCTCATCCCGACTTGTGGGCAAATCATAGTCTCCATCATCCTTTCCCCACTTGGGACAATGCTCTAATGATGATGATCATCACACTTCATTTACTCCCTCCGGTCCTTTTTAGTTCGCATATAAGATTTGTCTGAAGTCAAACGTCGTGAACTTTGACCAATTTATAGAAAACAATACCAACATTGAGAATGTCAAATCAACAACATTAGATGCGTCATGACTTTAGCTTTCATATTGTATAAATTTAGCATTGTATATGTTTATATTTTTTCATATAAATATGGTCAAACTTTACAAAGTTTGACTTCAGACTATCCTTATATGCAGAGTAAAAAGGACCGGAGGGAGTACTTACAACTCAAGAATTACAACTCAATACTTAGAACAAAATACGACTCTATGTGAATGCCTCCGGCGGTGTACCGGGATGTGCAATGATGCATGAGTGACATGTATGAAGAATTATGAACGGTGGCTTTGCCACAAATACAATGTCAACTACATGATCATGCGAGCAATATGACAATGATTAAGTGTGTCATAATAACGGAATGGTGGAAAGTTGCATGGCAATATATCTCGGAATGGCTATGGAAATGCCATGATAGGTAGGTATGGTGGTTGTTTTGAGGAAGGTATATGGTGGGTGTATGATACCGGCGAAAAGTGCGCGGTATTAGAGAGGCTAGCAATGCTGGAAGGGTGAGGGTGTGTATAATCCATGGACTCAACATTAGTCATAAAGAACTCATATACTTGTTGCAAAAATCTACAAGTTATCAAAGCAAAGTATTACACACATGCTCCTAGGGAGATAGATTGGTAGGAAAAGACCATCGCTCATCCCCGACCGCCACGCATAAGGAAGAAAATCAATAAATAAATCATGCTCCGACTTCATCACATAACAGTTCACCATACGTGCATGCTATGGGAATCACAAACTTCAACACAAGTATTTCTCAAATTCACAACTACTCAACTAGCATGACTCTAATATCACCATCTCCATATCTCAACACAATTATCAAGTATCAAACTTCTCATAGTATTCAATGCACTTCTATGAAAGTTTTTATATTATTCCTAAAAGCAAATTTCCATGTTGTTCTAAAGGACTCTCAGAATAATATAAGTGAAGAAGTAGAGCAAAAACTATATAGCTCAAAAGATATAAGTGAAGCACATAGAGTATTCTAATAAATTTCAAATCATGTGAGTCTCTCTCAAAAGGTGTGTACAGCAAGGATGATTGTGATAAACTAAAAAGCAAAGACTCAATTCATACAAGTCGCTCCAAGCAAAACACATATCACGTGGTGAATAAAAATATAGCTCAACGTAAAGTTACCGATGGACGAAGACGAAAGAGGGGATGCCTTCCGGGGCATCCCCAAGCTTAGGCTTTTTGGTGTCCTTGAGTTTTATCTTGTGGTGCCATGGGCATCCCCAAGTTTAGGCTCTTGCCACTCCTTGTTCCATAATCCATCAAGACTTTACCCAAAACTTGAAAACTTCACAACACAAAACTCAAAATAGAATATCTCGTGAGCTCCGTTAGCGAAAGAAAACAAAACACCACTTCAAGGTACTATAATGAACTCATTCTTTATTTATATTGATGTTAAACCTACTGTATTCCAAATTCTCTATGGTTTATAAGCTCTTTTACTAGCCATAGATTCATCAAAATAAGCAAACAACACACGAAAAACAGAATCTGTCAAAAACAGAACAGCCTGTAGTAATCTGTAGCTAACGCAAACTTCTTGAACCCCAAAAATTATAAAATAAATTTCTGAACGTGAGGAATTTATCTATTAATCATCTTCAAAAGGAATTAACTAAATATCACTCTCCAAATAAAAATTACAGCAATTCTCGTGAGCGCTAAAGTTTCTGTTTTTTTACAGGAAGATCAAAAAGACTTTCCCCAAGTCTTCCCAACGGTTCTACTTGGCACAAACACTAATTAAACACAAAAAACACAACCAAAACAGAGGCTAGATAAATTATTTATTACTAAACAGGGGAAAAAAGCAAGTAATAAAAATAAAATTGGGTTGCCTCCCAACAAGCGCTATCGTTTAACGCCCCTAGCTAGGCATAAAACCAAGGATAGATATAGGTATTGCCATCTTTGGTAGGCAATCCATAAGTGGCTCTCATAATATATTCATATGGTAATTTAATTTTCTTTCTAGGGAAGTGTTCCATGCCTTTCCTTAGCGGAAATTGGAATCTAATATTCCCTTCCTTTATATCAATAATTGCACCAATCGTTCTAAGGAAAGGTCTACCAAGAATAATAGGACATGAAGGATTGCAATCTATGTCAAGAACAATGAAATCTACAGGCACATAGTTCCTATTTGCAACAATAAGAACATCATTAATTCTTCCCATAGGTTTCTTAATGGTGGAATCCGCAAGGTGCAAGTTTAAAGAACAATCATTGAATTCACGGAATCCTAGCAAATCACATAAAGTTTTCAGAATCGTGGAAACACTAGCACCCAATTCACACAAAGCATAGAATTCATGATCTTTAATTTTATTTTTTATTGTAGGTTCTCACTCATCATAAAGTTTTCTAGGGATAGAAACTTCCAACTCAAGTTTTTCTTCATAATATTGCATCAAAGCATCAACGATATGTTTAGTAAAAGCTTTATTTTTACTATAAGCATGAGGAGAATTTAGCATGGATTGCAACAAGGAAATACAATCTATCAAAGTGCAATTATCATAATTAAATTCCTTGAAATCCAAAATAGTGGGTTCATTGCTATTTAATTTTTTAACCTCTTCAATCCCACTTTTACAAATTTTTGCATCAAGATCTAAAAACTCCGAATTTTTGGAACGCCTTCTAGGTAAAGGTGGCTCATCTTCAGTACCATCATTATCAAGATTCATATTGCAAAACAAAGATTCAATAGGAGACACATCAATAACTTTTAGATCTTCATCTTTATTTTCATAGAAACTAGAAGAACACGCTTTCATAAAGCAATCTTTCTTAGCACGCATCCTAGCGGTTCTTTCTTTGCACTCAATGGAAATTCTCATGGCTTTGAGAGAATCATTGATATCATGCTTAGGTGGAATAGATCTAAGTTTCAAAGAATCAACATCAAGAGAAATTCTATCAACGTTCCTAGCCAATTCATCAACCTTAAGCAATTTTTCTTCAAGCAAAGCATTGAAATTCTTTTGCGAATTCATAAACTCTTTAACACTAGTCTCAAATTCAGAGGGAATCTTATTAAAATTTCCATAAGAATTGTTGTAGGAATTACCATAATTATTAGAGGAATTACTAGGAAACGGTCTAGAATTAAAATTACCTCTATACGCGTTGTTATCAAAATTATTCCTACTAACAAAATTCACATCCATAGATTGATTATTATTCTCAATCAAAGTAGACAAAGGCATATCATTAGGATCAGTAGGAGCACTCTTATTAGCAAACAATTTCATAAGTTCATCCATCTTTCCACTCAAAACATTAATCTCTTCAATTGCATGCACTTTCTTACTAGTAGATCTTTCAGTGTGCCATTGAAAATAATTAACCATAATATTATCTAGGAGTTTGGTAGCTTCTCCTAAACTGATTTCCATAAAAGTGCCTCCCATGGCCGAATCTAAAAGTTTTCAAGAAGCAAAATTGAATCCGGCATAAAAAATATGTATAATCATCCATAAATTCAAACCATGTGTAGGGCAATTACGCATCATTAATTTCATCCTCTCCCAAGATTGTGCAACATGTTCGTGATCAAGTTGCTTAAAATTCATAATATCGTTTCTAAGAGAGATGATCTTAGCGGGAGGAAAATACTTAGAGATAAAAGCATCTTTGCACTTATTCCATGAATCAATACTATTCTTAGGCAAAGACGAAAACCAAGCTTTAGCACATTCTCTAAGGGAAAACAGAATCAACAAAGTTGTTTAGATGGGTTGCGGCATCTTCAGTAGGAAGTCTGGCGAATTGATCTTTCATGACAAGATTCAACAAAGCAGCATTAATTTCACAAGATTCAGCATCGGTAAGAGGAGCAATCGGAGTGCTAAGAAAATCATTGTTGTTGGTATTGGAAAGGTCACACAATTTAGTATTGTCTTGAGCCATCGTGACAATAAAGCAATCCAACACACGAGCAAACAAGAAGCAAGAGAAAAAGAGGCGAACAGAAAGAGAGGGCGAGGGGAAAAGAGAGCGAATAAAATGGCAAGGGTGAAGTGGGGGAGAGGAAAATGAGAGGCAAATGGCAAATAATGTAATGCGAGGGATAAGAGTTTGTGATGGGTACTTGGTATGTCTTGACTTGTGCATAGACTCCCCGGCAACGGCGCCAGAAATGGCTCATTGTTGAGAGTCAAATCTTGACTTGACTTGGCGCGAATCTCCCCGGCAACGGAGCCAGAAATCCTTCTTGCTACCTCTTGAGCACTGCGTTGGTTTTCCCTTGAAGAGGAAAGGGTGATGCACTAAAGAAGCGTAAGTATTTCCCTCAGTTTTTGAGAACCAAGGTATCAATCCAGTAGGATATCACGCTCAAGTCCCACGCACCTACACAAACAAATAAGAACCTCGCAACCAACGCGATAAAGGGGTTGTCAATCCCTTCACTGTCACTTACGAGAGTGAGATCTGATAGATATGATAAGATAATATTTTTGGTATTTTTATGATAAAGAGAAATAAAGATGCAAAGTAAAATAAACGGCAATAGAAATATCTAAGTGTTGGAAGATTAATATGATGGAAGATAGACCCGGGGGCCATAGGTTTCACTAGTGGCTTCTCTCAAGGGCATAAGTATTACGTTGGGTAAACGAATTACTGTCGAGCAATTGGTAGAATTGCGCATAGTTATGAGAATATCTAGGTATGATCATGTATATAGGCATCACGTCTGTGACAAGTAGACCGAAACGATTATGCATCTACTACTATTACTCCACACATCGACCGCTATCCAGCATGCATCTAGTGTATTAAGTTCATGGAAAAACTCATCGAGAAATGGGATAATAGAAGGACAATATGGTCGGAACCACGATTGCAAAGGATCAATTCATCGATACCAGATTATATTATATCAAGGAAATAGTTATTATTACAAGAAGCTTCCATGATAGGATCTACATTGTGTCCATGGGCATGAACACAAAGTTCAAGGTCGACTCCCACTTCTTCAATGCATAACCTTACATTTATCTCCCATTTTCGAAGTTGTAGTGTTGAAAAATTATCTGACGAAGTGTCAGTAGGGTATAACCCGCATAACTTTTGGGATCACGTAGATTAGGGAAGGCATATGTTCAACACCTCGGGCATCTTAGGAACATATACCACAAACTGTAGGAGTAACTAGCACAAGCTCAAAAGTAGAGCACAGTCGACAAAGCATAGGATACAAGTCTCCAAAGGCATAAGACATGATTTACCAAAAGGCATTATGTATCCGAGGAAAACTCACAAAGTTATTGAATATGAAGGACTCTGTCGGATAATAATCCAACAAAGGATTTGGCTGTACACAAAGGATCTGATGTGAGTATCGGTACCCAACCAGAAGAACAAAGAATGTAAAGGCATCAGATTATTGAAACATCTAAATAATTCGATGCTTAAATACAAAGAAATTATGATGTCCAGACCGATGTATCAGAATCAGATGCTCTAATCAAATATGAGTAAGTTTAATAAACTTGGAGGCACAATCAATTGTAACTTGATTGACCAAGAACTAGCTCATGTCCAAGGTGACGTCTAAGCTAGAAAGATAAATTATAGGATCTGCTTGAGGATTGCGAGCATTATCAACATATTGAATCAATGACTCAAAATGATAGTGACAACGGATGCTAATAAGATTACTATACTTATGGGGTTAACCATAATGCAAGCAAGCAAGAATTTTAAGGGCAATAGATTTTTGAGGATTTTTGGAAGAACGAATGGTATTTCAGAGACTTCTGTGAAATACATGAATCATCTGGGGATGAGTGGATACTCGATAAGTGCGAGAAATTATCCGTAGGGGTATTCAGGTGGCAAAGAACTGCAAGTCAGTAGGCACAAAGTATTCTCGGAACAATAGATATAATTTTGAGGTATTTTGTAATATCAAGATCAACTGGGAATAAAAGTAAGAATAAAATGTGTGTATTTATCCATAGGGATATTATGGTGGCAGGGAATTGCAAAAGCAACGGGCACAAAGTTCGAAGAGAACATCGAAGGGTATCTGCATAATCCTTCGGTGCACCAAGCAATCATCTGGAGCGAGGGTCTCTCCAAAAGGAAGTAGTTACGAGAACCTAGAGTCAGAGTTAGTAAAATCATTTAACCCGAATAGAAAAGAGGTCAGAGTTCCAGAGTATAGGTCGAGGAATAAAAGACACTAATACCACCCGATGGCGACGTGGGCCCATAAGCCGCATGGTCATGTTAGCAAAAGTTTTGCAATGTCTAGACTCGACTTCGGCCAAGGAGTTTGGAAGGGGATTCCTATAGGCAGTCGGCTCTGATACCAACTTGTAACGCCCCCGATTTGACCGTGCACTAATCATACACGCAAATGTGTACGACCAAGATCAGGGACTCACGGGAAGATATCACAACACAACTCTAGACACAAATAAAATAATACAAGCTTTATATTACAAGCCAGGGGCCTCGAAGGCTCGAATACAAATGCTTGAAGACACAAGAGTCAGCGGAAGCAACAATATCTGAGTACAGACATAAGTTAAACAAGTTTGCCTTAAGAAGGCTAGCACAAACTGGGATACATATCGAAAGAGGCGCAGGCCTCCTGCTTGGGATCCTCCTAAGCTACTCCTGGTCGTCGTCAGCGGCCTGCACGTAGTAGTAGGCACCTCCGGAGTAGTAGGAGTCGTCGTCAACGGTGGCGTCAGGCTCCTAGGCTCCATTGTCTGGTCACAGCAATCGGGTATAGGAAGGGGAAAAGGGGGGAACAAAGCAACCATGAGTACTCATCCAAAGTACTCGCAAGCAAGGAGCTACACTACATATGTATGCATTGGTATTAAATGGAATAAGGGTTTGATATGTGGACTGAACTGCAGAATGCCGGAATAAGAGGGGGATAGCTAGTCCTATCAAAGACTATGCTTCTGGCCACCTCCATCTTGCAGCATGTAGAAGGGAGCAGAAGGTAAGTCCACCAAGTAGCATCGTGTACCATAATCCTACCCGGCGATCCTCTCCTTGTCGCCCTATTAGAGAGCGATCATCGGGTTGTATTTGGCACTTGGAAGGGTGTGTTTTATTAAGTAACCGGTTCTAGTTGTCATAAGGTCAAGGTACAACTCCAAGTCATCCTGTTATCGAAGATCACGGCTATTCGAATAGATTAACTTTCCTGTAGGGGTGCACCACATTTCCCAACACGCTCGATCCCCTTTGTCCAGACACACTTTTCTGGGTCATGCCCGGCCTCGGAAGATCAACACGTCACAGCCCTACCTAGGCACAACAAAGAGGTCAGCACGCCGGTCTAAATCCTATGGCGCATGGGTCTGGGCCCATCGCCAATTGCACACATGCACGTTGCGAGGGCGGCCGGAAGCAGACCTAGCCTAGCAGGCATTCTAGTGCAATCCAGCGCGCGCCGCTCAGTCGCTAACGTCACGAAGGCTTCAGCTGATTCCACGACGTCGAGTGCCCATAACTGTTCCCGTCTAGTTGGTTAGTGCGTATAGGCAATTAGCCAGACTCAGATCAAATACCAAGATCTCGTTAAGCGTGTTATTTTGAAATAACCATGGACACCGACCAAGGCCAGGCCCACCTCTCTCCTAGGTGGTCTCAA
Source organism: Triticum aestivum (assembly GCF_018294505.1). NCBI lineage: Eukaryota > Viridiplantae > Streptophyta > Magnoliopsida > Poales > Poaceae > Triticum > Triticum aestivum. Next base: position 264,488,987 of record NC_057794.1, read on the forward strand.
CCTGCCCCGTCGCTCCGCCACAGTGTAACAGTCGGGGCCTTAGGGAACTCAGGCCCACCTCTACCAGGATGGAGCCACCTGCCCCTTCAGCCCCCAACATCGGAATCACTCGCGGGTACTCAACGAGCCGACCCGACTTTAGTCACCACCTGTATAGCATGTATATATGTATAAGTATATACCCGTGATCACCTCCCGAGTGATCACGGCCCGATAGTATAGCATGGCAGACGGACAAGAATGTAGGTCCACTGATGATAAACTAGCATCCTATACTAAGCATTAGGATTGCAGGTAAAGGTAACAACAGTAGTAGCAAGGACAGGCTATGCATCAGAATAGGATTAACGAAAAGCAGTAACATGCTACACTACTCTAATGCAAGCAGTATAGAGAAGAGTAGGCGATATCTGGTGATCAGGGGGGGCTTGCCTGGTTACTCTGGCAAGAGAGAGGGTTCGTCAATACCGTAGTCGTACTGGGTAGCAGCGGCATTGGTCTCAGTGTCTAGCGAGAGAAGAGGGGGAAGAAACAATGAATACAATGCAAAAAGATGCATAATGATGCATGACATGACAAGTAGCGGTGCTAGGTGTGCCCTAACGCGGTATAAGGTGATACCGGTGAAGGGGGGAAACATCCGGGAAAATATCCCCGGTGTTTCATGTTTTCGGACAGATGAATCGGAGGAGGAAAGTTGCATGTTCGCTATGCTAGGGATGCGTGGCGGACGAATCGGATGCGTATTCGGACTCGTCCCGTCGTTCTGAGCAACTTTCATGTACAAAGTATTTTCACCCGAGTTACGGTTATTTTCCTATGAATTTTCAAAGTTTTAAATGAATTTTCTAAATTTCTAGATTTATTTTATAATTCGAATTAAATAGTAAGAGGCTATGGGCACCCAAAAGTGTGCCCGGTCAAAGTGCACTTGTGGCTGACAGTGGGCCAGGGAGGGTCCAGTCAGCGGTAGTTGACCAGTCAAGGTTGACTGGTCAACAGAATCAATGGACCCACATGTAAGTGTCATAGGGATAGATTATTTTCTAAATTAATTTAAACTAGAGGCCACATGTCATTTGCTCTATAGACTAAACTAGTACTAAATTAATGCTACCAAACTAGTCCTGGGCCTAATTAGACCTACTCTAATTAAACAAGGCCGGCCACATGCGGTGGCCTAGCCATGGCCGTGCTCAAGGAGCACGAGCTCCATGGCCAGCTAGGAGCTGCAGGCGGCCGCAACGCATCAAGAGCAGCAACCGCAGCTTAGCAACACAGAGCATGGGTAGCACGGCGGCCCGGCAGCAAGCAAAGCAACAGCAATATGCGGGAGCAGCAAGCGGGCACTACCGGGCAGCAACAGCGACATGAGAAAGCGGGGGAGGGCGCCACAGGCGGCATGGATGGCTGCAGGCGGCCCGGCCAGCAAGCGGCCATGGCACAGCCCGGAGGGGCTGCAGGTGAGGCAGGGCGCGGTAGTGAGGGGGAGGCAGCAGGCAGTGTATGTACGCAGGAGCTCGGGCTCCGACCATGGTGGCCACGGACGAGCACAGGGGCAGCGCCTAACGGGGTGGATTGAAGTTGGGAACGAGGGGTATCGGTCGGGGACCTCACCGTGAACCTGTAGAGGTGCAAAGAAAGCTCGGGGAAGGCTTGGAGGCGACAAATCGAAGCGGCGATGAGCGGCGGCCGGAGTTGGAAGATGACTCGATGCAAGCGATGTAGTGGTGCCGAGCTTCAACAGGAGGCAGTAGAGGAAGTAGCAGGCGACGATGAAGTCCAAGGGCACGACCTCGGGCTTCGAGGATGACGGGGAGCGCGCGAATGACGACGGCCATGGCGGCGGTGGTTCAGATGTGTGCGGGGAGGAAGAGAACGATGCGAGGGGGAAGGAGTGGACGACCAGGGTTCTTCTAGGTGTTGAGATGGTCTTGTAGACGGCGGGGAGGTAGTGGATGGACGGCGCGTGTACCCTACCGTCTATGGAGCCGGTGGATGGCCGCCACGCCCTCTGTACTGTAGAGAGGAAGGGGATGAACCCCATTGGGCTGGGCCATAGCATTGTTGCACATAGAGCCCACTAGTACAGTATTAGCTAGGCCTTTTTCCTTTTGTTTTCTTTTTTTCTTATTCTATCTCTGCTGTTTTGTATTAACATTTGCTACCCATTGACTTTTGTTGAATATGGTATTAGGCACATAAATACTAGGCATTATTGTTTAGCATGCTCACAAGGTTTGGAGGCAAATTGAGTTAAACAAATAATTGTTTATTTTGAAAAGGTCATTTTACTTGTTGTTGGACCATTTGTTAAATTACTACAAATTTATTTGTGAGTCAAATGAAGTTTGTTTCAACATGACAATTGATCAGGGGAAATTATAGAATAATGCAAACATTTTTGCTTTACTGTTTTAAGAAACTATAATTTGACTTGTCATTTGAATTTAGCTTGAAACGAGTGAGATTTAGCAAAATGTTAATTATGATGACCTGGCATCATTAATAGGGGTTACTGTAGCTTAACTACCGGGATGTCACACACATCACCGGAGAGGCCATGGAGTTGATGTAGAGGCCCTCCGTCATCAATGCCCCCTCCGGTGGAGCTCCGGAAAGGTCGATTGAGCAACGAGGGGCCCATGAGGGTGGAGGGCACGCCCAGGGGGTAAGCGCACCCCCCTGCCTCATGGCCTCCTAGATTGTTTCTTGACTCCCACTCCATGTCTCCTGGATCACGTTTGTTGAGAAAATCACGTTCCCGAAGGTTTCATTCCGTTTGGACTTCGTTTGATATTCCTTTTCTGTGAAACACTGAAATAGGCAAAAAACAACAATTTGGGCTGGGCCTCCGGTTAATAGGTTAGTCCCAAAAATGATATAAAAGTGTAAAATAAACCCCATTAACATCCAAAGTAGATAATATGATAGCATGGAGCAATCAAAAATTATAGATACGTTGGAGAAGTATCACCCCCCTATTGGCACGCCCCCAGGTGGCCAGCCTCCTCCTCTTCCTCCTTTATATACGTGGGTAGGGAACCCCTTGGAGACACACCAATTGTTCCAAGCCATGTGTGGCATCTCTCTCCATAGTTTACTCCTCCGGTCATAACGTCGTAGTGCTTAGGCGAAGCATGCGCGGATCACATCACCATCACCGTCACCACGCCGTCGTGCTGACATAACTATCCCTCGACCCACTGCTGGATCAAGAGTTTGAGGGATGTCATAGAGCTGAACCTGTGTCGAACTCGGGGGTGTCGTACGTTCAGTACTAGATCGGTTGGATCGTGAAGACGTTCGACTACATCAAACACGTTAACCTAACGCTTCCGCTTTCGATCTACGAGGGTACATGGACACACACTCCCCCTCTCCTTGCTATGCATCTCCTAGATAGATCTTGCATGATCGTAGGAATTTTTTTGAAATTGCATGCTATGTTCCCCAACAGTGGTATCAGAGCCAGGTCTATGCATAGATGATATGCACGACTAGAACACAAAGAGTTGTGGGCGATAATAGTCATACTACTTACCACCAACGTCTTATTTTATTCGGCGGTATTGTTGGATGAAGCGGCCCGGACAAACCTTACATGAACACGTTCATGAGACTGGTTCCACCGACAGACATGCAACTTGTTTTGCATAAAGGTGGCCGGCGGGTGTTTGTTTCTCCAACTTTAGTTGAATCGAATTTGACTACGGCCGGTCCTTGTTGAAGGTTAAAACAACACACTTGATGAAAAATCGTTGTGGTTTTGATGCGAAGGTAAGAACGGTTCTTGCTAGAAGACCATAGCAGCCACGTAAAACTTGCAACAACAAAGTAGAGGACGTCTAACTTGTTTTTGCAGGGCATGTTGTGATGTGATATGGTCAAGACATGATGTGATATAAGTTATTGTATGAGATGATCATGTTTTGTAAAAGTTATCGGCAACTGGCAGGAGCCTTATGGTTGTCACTTTATTGTATTAAATGCAATCGCCATGTAATTGCTTTACTTTATCACTATGCGTTAGCAATAGTCGTAGAAGCAATAGTTGGCGATACGACAATGATGCTACAATGGAGATCAAGGTGTCAAGTCGGTGGCGATGGAGATCATGACGGTGCTTTGGAGATGGAGATCAAAGGCACAAGATGATGATGGCCATATCGTGTCACATATTTTGATAGCATGTGATGTTTATCTTTTTATGCATCTTATTGTGCTTAGTACGTCATTAGCATTATAAGATGATCCCTCACTAAAATTTCAAGGTATAATTGCCCTCCCTAATCGTATGCACCATTGCGACAGTTCGTCGTGCGGAGACACCACGTGATGATCGGGTGTGATAAGCTCTACATTCACATACAACGGGTGCAAGACAGTTTTGCACATGCGGAATACTCGGGTTATACTAGACGAGCCTACCATGTACATACATGGCCTCGGAACACTGGAGACCGAAAGGTCGAACGTGAATCATATAGTAGATATGATCAACATAGAGATGTTCACCATTGAAAACTACTCCATCTCACGTGATGATCGAACATGGTTTAGTTTATATGGATCACGTGATCAGTTAGATGACTCGAGGGATGTCTATCTAAGTGGGAGTTCTTAAGTAATATGATTAATTGAACTTAATTTATCATGAACTTAGTCCTTATAGTATTTGCATATCTATGTTGTAGATCAATAGCTTGCGTTTAGCTCCCTGTTTTATTTTTGATATGTTCCTAGAGAAAACTAAGTTGAAAGATGACAGTAGAAATGATGCAGACGGGGTCCGTGATCTGAGGATTATCCTCATTGCCACATAGAAGAATTATGTCCTTGATGCACCGCTAGGTGACAGACCTATTGCAAGAGCTGATGCAAACGTTATGAACGTTTGACAAGCTCGGTATGATGACTACTTGATAGTTTAGTGCACCATGCTTTACGGCTTAGAACTGGGACTTCAAAAATGTTTTGAATGCCACTAAGCATATAAGATGTTCGAAGAGTTGAAATTAGTATTTCAAACTCATGCCCATGTCGAGAGGTATGAGACCTCTGACAAGTACTTTGCCTACAAGATGGAGGAGAATAGCTCAGCTAGTGAGCATGTGCTCAGAATGTCTGGGTACTACAATCGTTTGAATCAAGTGGGAGTTAATCTTCGAGATAAGATAATGATTGACAGAGTTCTCTAGACACTATCACCAAGTTGCTAGAACTTCAAGATGAACTATAATATGCAAGGGATGACCAAAATGATTCCCAAGCTCTCCGCGATGCTGAAATCAGTGAAGGTAGAAATCAAGAAATCGCATCAAGTGTTGATGGTTAACAAGACCACTAGTTTCAAGAAAAAGGGCGAGGGAAAGAAAGGGAACTTCAAGAAGAATGGCAAGCAAGTTTCCACTCCCATGAAGAAACCCAAAGCTAGACCCAAGCCTGAAGCTAAGTGCTTCTACTGCAAAGGAAATGGTCACTAGAAGTGGAACTACCGCAAATATTTGGCGGATAAGAAGAATGGAAAAGTGAACAAAGGTATATTTGATATACATATTATTGATGTGTACTTTACTAGTGATCATAGCAACCACTGGGTATTTGATACCAGTTCAGTTGCTAAATTTAGTAACTCGAAACGGGAGTTGCAGAATCAACAGAGACTAGTTAAGGACGAGGTGACGATGTGTGTTGAGGTACTTCCAAGGTTGATACGATCACCATCGCACACTCCCTCTACCTTCGGGTTTAGTGTTCAACCTTAAATAAGTGTTATTTGGTGTTTGCGTTGAGCATGAATATGATTGGATCATGTTTATTGCAATACAGTTATTCTTTTAAGTCAAAGAATAATTGTTATTCTATTTACATGAATAAAACCTTGTGTGGTCATACACCCAAGGTGAATGGTTTATTGAATCTCGATCGTAGTGATACACATATTCATAATATTGATGCCAAAGGATGCAAAGTTGATAATGATAGTGCAACATACTAGTGGTACTGCCGTTTAGGTCATATTGGTGTAAAGCGCATGACAAAACTCCATGCGGATGAACTCTTGGAATCACTTGATTACGAATAATTTGATGCTTGTGAACCATGCCTCATGGGCAAGATGACTAAGACTCTGTTCTCCAGAACAATGGAGCGAGCCACTGACTTATTGGAAATAATACATACCGGTGTATGTGGTCCAATGAGTGTTGAGGCTCGCGGCGGGTATCGTTATTTTCTGACTTTCACAAATGATTTGAGCTGATATGGGTATATCTATTTAATGAAACACAAGTCTGAAACATTTGAAAAGTTCAAAGAATATCATAGTGAAGTTGAGAATTATCGCAACAAGAAAATAAAGTTTCTATGATCTGATCACGGAGGAGAATATTTGAGTTACGAGTTTGTCCTTCATTTCAGACAATGTGGAATAGTTTCACAACTCACGCCACTTGGAACACCACAGTGTAATGGTGTGTCCGAATGTCGTAACTGTACTTTATTAGATATGGTGCGATCTATGATGTCTCTTACCGATTTACCACTATCGTTTTGGGGTTATGCATTAGAGACAATTGCATTCACGTTAAATAGGGCACCATATAAATCCGTTGAGACGACACTGTATGAACTGTAGTTTGGCAAGAAACCTAAGCTGTCCTTTCTTAAAGTTTGGGGTTGCGATGCTTATGTCAAAAAGCTTCAGCCTGATAAGCTCGGACCCAAATCGGAGAAGTGCATCTTCATAGGACACCCAAAAGAAACTATTGGGTACACCTTCTATCACAGATCCGAAGGCAAGATCTTTGTTGCTAAGAATGGATCCTTTCTAGAGAAGGAGTTTCTCTCGAAAGAAGTGAGTGGGAGGAAAGTAGAACCTAATGAGGTAATCATACCTTCTCTCGAATTGGAAAGTTGCTCATCATACAAAGCCGTTTCTGTGATGCCTACACCAACAAGAGAGGAAAGCTAATGATAATGATCATGAAACTTCAGAAATAGTTACTACCGAACCTCGTGGGTCAACCAGAGCATGTTCCGCACCAGAGTGGTACGGTAATCCTGTTCCAGAAGCCATGTTACTAGACCATGGCAAACCTACAAACTATGAGGAAGCGATGATGAGCCCAGATTCCGCAAAATGGCTTGAGGCCATGAAATCTGAGATAGGATCCATGTATGAGAACAAAGTGTGGACTATGGTGGACTTGCCCGATGATCGGCAAGCCATTGAGAATAAATGGATCTTGGAGAGGAAGACGGACAATGATGGTAGTGTTAATATCTACAAAGCTCGAATTGTCGCAAAATGTTTTCAACAAGTTCAAGGTGTTGACTATGATGAAATTTTCTCACTCGTAGCGATGCTTAAATCTGTCTGAATCATGTTAGCAATTGCTGCATTTTATGAAATCTGGCAAATGGATGTCAAAAATTGCGTTCCTTAAAGGATTTTTTTAAAGAAGAGTTGTATATGATACAACCAAAAGTTTTGCCGATCCTAAAGGTGCTAACAAAGTGTGCATGCTCCAGCGATCCATTTATGGAACTGGTGCAAGCATCTCAGGAGTTGGAATATATGCTTTGATGAGTTGTTCAAAGCATATAGTTTTATACAGACTTGTGGTGAAGCCTGTATTTACAAGAAAGTGAGTGGGAGCACTACAGCTTTTCTGATAAGTATATGTGAATGACATATTGTTGATCGGAAATGATGTAGAATTTTCTGGAAAGCATAAAGGAGTGTTTGAAAGGAGCTTTTCAAATAAATACCTCGGTGAAGTTTCTTACATATTGGGCATCAAGATCTATAGAGATAGATTAAGACGTTTGATAAGACTTTCGATGAGTACATACCTTGATAAGATTTTGAAGGAGTTCAAAATGGATCAGTCAAAGAATGAGTTATTGCCTGAGTTGTAAGGTATGAAGTTGAATAAGACTCAAATCCCGACCACGACAGAAGATAGAGAGAGAATGAAAGTCATTCCCTATGCCTCAGCCATAGGTTCTATAAAGTGTGCCTTGTTGTATGCCAGACCTATTATGTACCTTGCCATGAGTTTGGCAAGGGGTACAATAGTGATCCAGGAGTAGATCACTGGACAGCGGTCAAAATTATCCTTAGCTACCTAAAGAGGACTAAGGAGATGTTTCTCGGTTATGGAGGTGGCAAAGAGTTCGTCGTAAGGAGTTACGTCGACGCAAGCTTTGACACTGATCCGGATGACTTTGAGTATCATTGTGGATACATATTGAAAGTGTGAGCAATTAGCTAGAGTAGCTCCGTGCAGAGCATTGTAGACATAAAAATTTGCAAAATACATATGGATCTTAGTATGGCAGACACGTTGACTAAACTTCTCTCACAAACAAAACATGATCGCACATTAGTACTCTTTGGGTGTTAATCACATAATAAAGTTCTTATTTTATATTTCCTTATATCATGATAAATGTTTATTATTCATGCTAGAATTGTATTGACCGAAAACTTGATACATGTGTGGATACATAGACAATACACTGTGTCCTTGATATGTCTCCAACATATCTATAATTTTTTATTGTTCCATGCTGTTTTATTATCAATCTTGGATGTTTTACAATCATTTTATAGTCATTTTATATCATTTTTTGTTACTAACCTATTGACATAGTGCCAAGTGCCAGTTGCTGCTTTTTCCATGTTTTTTAAATCGCATAAAATCAATATCAAACGGAGTCCAAATGCCACGAAACTTTACAGAGATTTTTTATGGACCATATGGAAGATATTGGGCCCTGGTTGCACCTCGGGGGAGTCTGGAGGAGGGGACAACCCACCAGGGTGCGCCAGGAGGCCCAGGTGCGCCCTGGTGGGTTGTGCCCACCTCGGGTGCCCCCCGGACCGCCTTTTGCTCTATAAATACCCCAATATTCCCAAAACCCTGGGGGTCGATGAAATATTCATCCAGCCACCGCAGAATGCAAAACCACCAGATCCAATCTAGACACCATCTCAGATGGGGTTCACCACCTCCATTGGTGCCTCTCCGATGATGCATGAGTAGTTCTTTGTAGACCTTCGGGTCCGTAGTTATTAGCTAGATGGCTTCATCTCTCTCTCTCTCTCTTGATTCTCAATACAATGGTCTCTTGGAGATCCATATGATGTAACTCTTTTGCGGTGTGTTTGTTGGGATCGATGAACTTTGAGTTTATGATCAGATCTATCTTTTTATATCCATGAAAGTATTTGAGTTTCTTTGATCTCTTTTATGCATGATCTCTTACAGCCTCATATTTCTTCTCCGATATTTGGGTTTTGCTTGGCCAACTTGATCTATTTATCTTGCAATGGGAAGAGGTGCCCGGTAGTGGGTTCGATCTTACGGTGCTTGATCCCAATGATAGAAAGGGAACCGACACGTATGTATTGTTGCTACTAAGGATAAAAAGATGGGATCTATATATGCCACCATAGATAAACGGATCTCATCTACATCATGTCAACGTGCTTATTGCATTACTCCATTTTCCCATGAACTTAATACACTAGATGCATGCTGGATAGCGGTCGATGTGTGGAGTAATAGTAGTAGATGCAGGCATTAGTCGGTCTACTAATCTTGGAAGTGATGCCTATGTAATTATCATTGCTTGGATATCGTCATAATTATTTGAGGTTCTATCAATTGCCCAACGGTAATTTGTTTACCCACCATTTGCTATTTTTCTTGAGAGAAGCCACTAGTGAAACCTATGGCCCCCGGGTCTTCTATCTCATATATTTGCCTTTGCGAATTATTTTCATTTGCTTTTATTTTCAGATCTATTAAACCAAAAAAACCAAAAATACCTTGCTGCAATTTATATTTATTTATTTGTTTGGCGTTCTATCTATCAATCCACTACAAATTTACCTCACGTTCGTTTGCCTATCTTGAGGCGCCGTACCCCGAAAGGGATTGACAACCCCTTTAACACGTCGGGTTGCGAGAAGTTGTTATTTGTGTGCAGGTGCTGTTTACGTTGTGTTGCTTGGTTCTCCTACTGGTTCGATAACCTTGGTTTCATATTGAGGGAAACACCTACCGCCATTGTGCTGCATCACCCCTTCCTCTTTGGGAAAATACCGACGTAGCTTCAAGCGACATCAAAAGGAATTTTTGGCGCCGTTGCCGGGGAGGATCTTCAACATATACCAGGTTCCTAATCACAAATTTTATCTCCTTGCAATTTACATCATTTGCCATTTGCCTCTCGTTTTCCTCTCCCCCACTTCACAAAATTTTGCCGTTATATTCGCCTCTCTTTTTCCGTTCACCATTTTCTTGCCAGATCTATTTTGAGTGCAATCTTGTTGTGTGGTCACCATGACTCAAGAGTACACCAAGTTATGTGATTTCTCAAATACCAAGAACAATGATTTTATTGGCACTCCGCTTGCTCCTCCCGCCACTAGTGCAGAGACTTGTGATATTAATACTGGTTTGCTGAATCTTGTTATGAAAGACCAATTTTCCGGTACTCCTAATGAGGATGACGCGTTCCATATTAATCCCTTCGTGGAATTATGCAATATGCAAAAGAAAAAAGATGTGGACAATGATGTGGTCAAGATGAAATTATTTCCGTTTTCCTTGCGTGATTCTGCAAAAATCTGGTTCTCTTCTTTGCCTCGCAATAGTACCGATTCTTGGAATAAGTGCAAAGATGCTTTTATCACTAAGTATTTTCCTCCTGTAAAAATTATTTCCCTTAGAACCCAGATCATGAATTTCAAGCAACTTGAACATGAGCATGTTGCACAATCTTGGGAAAGGATGAAAATGATGCTAAGGAATTGCCCAACTCATGGGTTAAGTCTTTGGATGATCATATAATTTTTTTTATGCAGGGTTGAATTTTTTTCTCGTAATCTTTTAGATTCCGCCGCGGGTGGTACTTTTATGGAAATTACTCTAGGTGAAGCCACCGAATTGCTTGATAATATCATGGCAAATTATTCGCAATGGCATACCGAAAGAGCTCCTACTAGTAAAAAAGTTAATTTGGTTGAAGAAATTTCTTCTTTGAGTGAAAAAGTTGATGCTCTTGTGAAATTGGTTGCTAGTAGAAGTGATCCTATTGATCTTAATGATATGCCTTTGTCTACTTTGATTCAGCAAAATAGTGATGCCATAGATGTGTATTTTATCTCTCAAAATAATTTCAACAACAATGCTTATAGAGGTAATTTTAATCCTAGGCCTTTTCCTATTAATTCCTCTAATAATTATGGTAATTCATATGTAAATCAATCCTATAATAATAGGAACACCTCTGATCTTGAGAATAATATTAAATAATTTATCAACTCGCAAAAAAATTTCAACACTTCCATAGAAGAAAAGTTGAATAAGATTGATGATTTGTCTAGAAGTGTTGATAGAATTGCTCATGAGGTGGAAAATCTCAAGATGAAATTTTTTGTGCCTAAAGTAGATGAATCAATTAAAGATCTTTATGTTTCTATGGATGAAAGTAAGAAAAGAACTGCTATGCTTAGAGCTAAAAGAGAATTTTTAGAAAAATCTTTTTTCTAGTGATTATTCTTGCAAGGATGATGAAGATCTTAAAATGATTGGTGTTTCTTCTATTGATTCCTTGTTTAGTAAAGTTAAGAATGATGAAAAAGGGACTGGAGAAGAGTCAACTATAGGTAGAAGGCGTCCCAATATTTCGGAGGGTGAAAATCTTGTTGATAAAAATGATGAAAGTGGGTTTGGAGAGGTCAAAACTTTAGCTAGTGATGTACCCACTCTTTTGGATTACAAAAACTTTAATTATGATAGTTTCTCTTTGATTGATTGTATTTCTTTGTTGCAATCCATGATGAATTCACCCCATGCTTATGAACAAAACAAAGCTTTTACTAAACATATTGTTCATGCTATGATGAAAGCTCTTGAAGAAAAATTGTAATTAGAAGTTTCAATTCCTAGAAAATTGCATGATGAATGGGAACCTACTATCAAAGTCAAGATTAAAAATTATGAGTGTTTTGCTTTGTGTGACTTGGGTGCTAGTGTTTCCACTATTCCGAAATCCTAATGTGATGTGCTTGGTCTTACCGATCTTGAATCTTGTTCTTTGAATTTGCACTTGGCAGATTCTACTATTAAAACGCCTATGGGAAGAATATAGGAATTATGTTCCCATAGATTTTATTGTTCTTGATATTGATTGCAATCCATCTTGTCCAATTATTCTGGTATACCGTTTTTACGCACTATCGGTGACGTGATTGATATGAAAGAAGGCAATATTAAGTTCCAATTTCCTTTGAGGAATGGTATGGGACACTTTCCTAGAACTATAATTAAGCCACCTTATGAATCAATCACGAGGGCATCTTATGGATCTCAAACCAAAGATGACAAAACTTAGATCCTTGCTTTATCCCTAGCTAAGGGCGTAAAACTATAGCGCTTGTTGGGAGGCAACCCAATGAACAAAATTTATTTTTGCTTTTTGCTTCCTGTTTTTGAGTGTTAGCACAATTATGCTACTATTATGATTGTGTTTTTTGTGTTTTAATTAGTGTTTGTGCCAAGTAAAGCCTTTAGGATCTTCTTGGGCAATAGTTGTTTGATCTTGATGAAAAAACAGAAACTTTTACCCTCACGAAATTAATTTTCATTTTTTACCAGAGAGCGATAAAATACCCATTCCAATTGCAGTAGATCAATATGCAAATTTCTCAGGTGATCCTAATTTTTCAAAGTTTTTTGAGTTACAGAAGTATTCGAAATAGTCAGATAGCTACAGACTGTTCTGTTTTGACAGATTCTATTTTCTTTGTGTTGTGTGCTTATTTTGATGGCTCTATGGTTTTCTTTGATGAGTTTTTGACATACAAAATTTGGAATACAGTAGATATAATACAAAAACTAAATATGAATTGGTTTGATACAACACTTATAGTAGTGATTTATTATTCTTATACTAACGGATTTCACAAAGGCTTTGTTGAGTTTTGTGTGATTGAAGTTTTCAAGTTTTGGGTTATCTTACGATGGATGAAGGAAGGATGGAAGAGCCTAAGCTTGGGGAAGCCCAGGCATCCCAAGCTATTATCCAAGAATGAGCAACCAACTAAGCTTGGGGATGCCCCCGAGTGGCATCCCCGCTTTCTTCCAACAACTATCGGTATTTTACTCGAGACTATATTTTTATTCGTCACATGATATGTGTTTTGCTTGGAGCGTCTTGTATGATATGTGTCTTTGCTTGTTTTATTTTGTGTTTTAAGTTATAAATCCTTGCTGAACACACCTATTTGAGAGAGCCAAAATTATGTCATGACTTGTTAGAATTGCTCTTTATGCTTCACTTAATTTTTTATGAGCAATGGACTTGCTCTAGTGCTTCACTTATATCTTTTTGAGCATGGTGTGCTTTGTTATTTTTGTAGAAATTGTCTCTTGCTTCACTTAGATTTATTTGAGAGTTAGTAAAATTTTGAAGAAATTCTCTCTCGTTTCACTTAAATTATTTTGAGAGAAATAAAATTTGTTATGCTCATGATCTTCGCTTATATTTGTTTGAGCTTATGGAAAGCAACACATGAAAATTAGTCCCAAAGTGATAGATATCCAAGAAGGATAAAGAAAAAAAGAGAAAAAATGTCATGAAGATCATTGGACAAAATAAACTTGATTCTTAGTAATAGTTTTGAGATATGATGATGTGATATGTGAGTCATCTTGATGAGTAATTATGCTTTAGTATTAATATGGTGTTAAGGTTTGTGATTCCCTATGCATGCATGAAAGTCAATAATCATGCAATGAAATTATATCCTACTTGTGGTGCATTATTCGGTGTTAATTATGCTTAATGCTTGCTTACGAGATTATTCGTTTCTTGGTTGGTCGCTTCTCAATCTTTTTGCTAGCCTTCATTTTGTACTAAGTATGACCTCTACTTGTGCATCCAAAAGCCTTTAAACCAGTTTTGCCACATGAGTCCACTATATCTACCTATATGGGGTATTCTTTTGCCGTTCTAAGCAAATTTGCATGTGCCATCTCTAATTTTCAAAATAAACTTCTCTTTTGTGTGTTTGTTTCGCTCGCGGAGCGGTGAGGGGTGGCTAATATTTTCCATGCTAGATGTGTTATTATCAAGATGAGTGTTTATTCACTTGTCATTGCACGAGAGTAAGGCAAAGGTATTAGGGGTGCCCAGTCCCGAAATGCAAAAATAAATGAATTTACTTTATGTTGTCAAATAATAAATTCCTTGGAAAGTGTTGGTATGGAGGGCACCCATGGATACAGTTAGCCATGGAAAGTGAAACTTATGGTGGAAAAAGGAATAAACTTTATTTTCTGTTTGGGAACCGCCTATGATATTGTTGGGGAACGTAGTAATTTCAAAAAAATTCCTACGCACACGCAAGATCATGGTGATGCATAGCAACGAGAGGGGAGAGTGTTGTCTACGTACCCTCGTAGACCGTAAGCGGAAGCGTTGTATCAACGCGGTTGATGTAGTCGTACGTCTTCATGATCCGACTGATCCAAGCACCGAAAGCACGGCACCTCCGAGTTCTGCACACATTCGGCTCGGTGACGTCCTCACCTTCTCGATCCAGCAAGAGGGGCGAAGTATTAGATGAGTTCCGGCAGCACGACGGCGTGGTGACGGTGTTGGTGAAGAACAATCTTCGCAGGGCTTCGCCTAAGCACTACGAAAACTATGACGGAGGATAAACTAGAGGAGACGGGGTTGCCGGCACACGGCTTGGTGTTTCTTGATGTGTCTTTGGTGCTAGCCCTACCCCTCTATTTATATGTTGAGCCCTGGGGTCGAAACTTGGAGTAAAAGCCTCCTCAAAGTCGGTTTCACCCGAAAGGCAAGAGTCCTTCTCGGACTCCAGGGCTAGACGCCAGGGTTCCCGGCGTCTACCCCCTAGACGTCAGGGTTCCAGGTGTCTAGCCTCTGGTCTCCGCAAAACTTCCTTTTGCACTTTCCAAAAGCCTCGTGGGCTTTCCCCTTGGCCCAGATAAAGTGTTTTCGTGCCCAAACATTTCGGGAAACATCTGGAACCCCTTCCGATGAATTCCGGAACCCTTCCGGAGATCAAACACTACTATCCACATATCAATCTTTACTACCGGACCATTCCGGAGTTCCTCGTCATATCTGTGATCTCATCCAAAACTCCGAACAACATTCGGTCACCAACATACATAACTCACATAGTACTATATCGTCAACGAACGTTAAGTGTGCGGACCCTACGGGTTCGAGAACTATGTAGACATGACCGAGACACCTCTCTAGTCAATAACCAATAGCGGGACCTGGATGCCCATATTGGCTCCTACATATTCTACGAAGATCTTTATCGGTCAGACCGCATAACAACATACGTTGCTCCCTTTGTCATCGGTATGTTACTTGCCCGAGATTCGATCGTCGGTATCTCAATACCTAGTTCAATCTCGTTACCGGCAAGTCTCTTTACTCGTTCCGTAATACATCATCCCGCAATTAACTCATTAGTTGCAATGCTTGCAAGGCTTATAGTGATGTGCATTACCGAGTGGGCCCAAAGATACCTCTCCGACAATCAGAGTGACAAATCCTAATCTCGAAATACGCCAACCCAACAAGTACCTTTGGAGACACCTGTAGAGCACCTTTATAATCACCCAGTTACGTTGTGACGTTTGGTGGCACACAAAGTGTTCCTCCGGTAAACGGGAGTTGCATAATCTCATAGTCATAGGAACATGTATAAGTCATGAAGAAAGCAATAGCAACAAAACTAAACGATCAAGTGCTAAGCTAACGGAATGGGTCAAGTCAATCACATCATTCTCCTAATGATGTGATCCTATTAATCAAATGACAACTCCTGTCTATGGTTAGGAAACTTAACCATCTTTGATCAACGAGCTAGTCAAGTAGAGGCATACTAGTGACACTCTGTTTGTCTATGTATTCACACATGTATTAAGTTTCCGGTTAATACAATTCTAGCATGAATAATAAACATTTATCATGAAATAAGGAAATAAATAATAACTTTATTATTGCCTCTAGGGCATATTTCCTTCAGTCTTCCACTTGCACTAGAGTCAATAATCTAGATCACATCGCCATGTGATTTAACATCAATAGTTCACATCACCATGTGATTAACACCCATAGTTCACATCGTCATGTGACCAACACCCAAAGGGTTTACTAGAGTCAATAATCTAGTTCACATCTCTATGTGATTAACACCCAAAGAGTACTAAGGTGTGATCATGTTTTTCTTGCGAGAGAAGTTTAGTCAACGGGTCTGCAACATTCAGATCCGTATGTATTTTGCAAATTGCTATGTCAACAATGCTCTGCATGAACCTTTTGTCACCTCCATAATCGAGAAACATATCCTTACTCCACTAAGGATAATTTTGACCAATGTCCAGTGATCTACTCCTAGATCACTATTGCACTCCCTTGCCAAACTCAGGGCAGGGTATACAATAGGTCTAGTACACAGCATGGCATACTTTATAGAACCTATGGCTGAGGCATAGGGAATGACTTTCATTCTCTTTCTATCTTCTGCTGTGGTCGGGCTTTGAGTCTTACTCAATTTCGCACCTTGTAACACAGGCAAGAACTCTTTCTTTGACTGTTCCATTTTGAACTATTTCAAAATCTTGTCAAGGTATGTACTCATTGAAAAACTTATCAAGCGTCTTGATCAATCTCTATAGATCTTGATGCTCAATATGTAAGCAGCTTCACTGAGGTCTTTCTTTGAAAAACTCCTTTCAAACATTTCTTTATGCTTTGCAAAATAATTCTATATTATCTCTGATCAACAATATGTCATTCACATATAGTTATCAGAAATGTTGTAGTGCTCCCACTCACTTTCTTGTAAATACAGGCTTCACCGCAAGTCTGTATAAAACTATATGCTTTGATCAACTTATCAAAGCATATATTCCAACTCCGAGATGCTTGCACCAGTCCATAGATGGATCGCTAGAGCTTGCATATTTTGTTAGCACCTTTAGGATTGACAAAACTTTCTTGCTGCATCATATACAACTCTTCTTTAATAAATCCAGTAAGGAATGTAGTTTTGTTTATCCATTTGCCGGATTTCATAATGTGGCAATTGCTAACATGATTCAGACAGCCTTAAGCATAGATACGAGTGAGAAACTCTCATCGTAGTCAACACCTTGAACTTGTTGAAAACCTTTTGCGACAATTCTAGCTTTGTAAATAGTAACACCACTATCAGCGTCTGTCTTCCTCTTGAAGATCCATTTAATCTCAATGGCTCTCCGATCAATGGGCAAGTCAATCAAAGTCCATACTTTGTTCTCATACATGGATCTCATCTCAGATTTCATGGCCTCAAGCCATTTCACGGAATCTGGGCTCATCATCGCTTCCTCATAGTTCGTAGGTTCGTCATGGTCAAGTAACATGACCTCCAGAACAGGATTACCGTACCACTCTGGTTTACCTACGAGGTTTCGGTAGTAACTTGATCTAAAGTTACATGATCTTCATCATTAGCTTCCTCACTAATTGGTGTAGTAGTCACAAGAACAGATTTCTGTGATGAACTACTTTCCAATAAGGGAGCAGGTACAGTTACCTCATCAAGTTCTACTTTCCTCCCACTCACTTCTTTCGAGAGAAACTCCTTCTCTAGAAAGACTCCGAATTTAGCAACAAAAGTCTTGCCTTCGGATCTGTGATAGAAGATGTACCCAACAGTCTCCTTTGGGTATCCTATGAAGACACATTTCTCCGATTTGGGTTTGAGCTTATCAGGATGAAACTTTTTCATATAAGCATCGCAGCCCCAAACTTTGAGAAACGACAGCTTAGGTTTCTTGCCAAACCATAGTCCATACGGTGTCGTCTCAACAGATTTAGATGGCGCCCTATTTAATGTGAATGCAGCTATCTCTAATGCATAATCCCAAAACGATAGTGGTAGATCGGTAAGAGACATCATAGATCGCACTATATCTAATAAAGTACAGTTATGACGTTCGGGCACACCATTACACTGTGGTGTTCCAGGTGGCGTGAGTAGTGAAACTATTTCACATTGTTTTAACTGAAGGCCAAACTCGTAACTCAAATAGTTTACTTCTGCGATCATATTGTAGAAACTTTTATTTTTGTTACGATGATTCTCCACTTCACTCTGAAATTCTTTGAACTTTTCAAATGTGTGAGACTTGTGTTTCATCAAGTAGATATACTCATATCTGCTCAAATCATCTGTGAAGATCAGAAAATAATGACACCTGCCGTGAGCCTCAATATTCATCGGACCACATACATCAGTATGTATGATTTCCAACAAATCTTTTGCTTGCTCCATTGTTCCGGAGAATGGAGTCTTAGTCATCTTGCCCATGAGGCATGGTTCGCAAGTATCAATTGATTCATAATCAAGTGATTCCAAAAGTCCATCAGCATGGAGTTTCTTCATGCGCTTTACACCAATATGACCTAAATGGCTGTAACACCCCGGTGTAATGATGCTACAGTAACCCCTGAGGTTAAGTTAATCTTTTTGCTAAACATGTGCCTGATCATTATTGTCTCATGTTCTTTCACATTCCAGTTGAATTCAAATTCAAATTTTGTCTGAAATTCAAAATGCTCAGACATGAAAACAAAAATGTTCATCATGAGCAGAATATTCCACAACTAATATTGGTGGTGAACCAACATTTTTGCAAAAAGGTTTGAGTGGCCTAAGCTACTTCAAACAGTGGCCTAAGAAATAAATTAAATGCCTTTTTAATTTATGAAAATGGCAAACTATTTCTAAAGCCTCACAATCTTTTTTGGCAGTGCCTAATAATTCTTTGAGATTATTTTGTCCAATGGCATAATTTTTTGCAAAGTCTTTATTGGCTAAAAGAAAAAGAAAATGCAAAAGCTGTTTACAAAAAAAAAGGAAAGGAAACCCCCCCCTCAACTGGGCCGACTGGCCAGCTGGCCACCGTGCCCCCCTATGGGCCTCGGCCCACCTCAACCCCGCCGGCCCAGTCGCTCCCCAGATCGGCCCACCCGTCGCCCCTTATCCCCCCACCCGACAGAAACCCTA
>NC_057794.1:264508257-264607346 GCF_018294505.1 Triticum aestivum
GTCCTCCTCTTCCCCTCTGCCTCGATGCGTCCACCACACCCGCGCCTCACCCCGCCATGGCCACGCGCCGGCCGCGCCCGTGTAGCGCCGGCCACGCCCGACGCGAGTGCCCGCGAACCGCGGCCCTTCTCGGCGCCCTCACGGCGCCACGCGCGCCCCGCGAACCGCGGCTGCCCCTGCGCCATAGCCGCCCCGCCCCGCTCCTCACCATGCGGCTCCGGCTGCGCCGCCCTGGCCAGCCACCTCGCCGTGCGGCTCCGGCTCGCAACCGTGGCCGTTGCCCCTGGTGGTCACGGGCACGGGCGCCCACGCCCGCCCCGTTAACCCGTGCCCAATAAGCCGCCCTGGGCCACTGACGTAGGGGCCCCACACCCCTAAAACGAAAATTAAAAAAAGGAAATGTAATTAATAAAAGTATTAATTAGTTAATTAATTAATTAGTAAATTAATTAAGTTATTTAATCCCGTTTAAATTAATCTAATTAATTAGTTAATTTAGTTAAACCATAATTAATTAGCTAAACCCTAATTAAGCTAAACAGTGTATGACATGCGGGGCCCACACGTAGTTGACCCAGTCAACAGCACAGTTGACTGCTGATGTCAGCATGATGTCATGCTGACGTCATCTTTTACTATTCTGGATAATGTTGAAATAAATAATTAAATTCCAGAATTTATAACAACTTTAAAAATTCATAGAAAATAAACCGTATCTCGGATAAAAATGTTTTCTATATGAAAGTTGCTCAGAAAAATCCAACGAATCCGAATACGTGGTCCGTTCATCTGTCACATGCCCCTAGCATGCTGAACATGGAACTTTCCCCCTCCGGTCATCTGTCTGACATAGGTCCGGAACCGGGAACACCTTCCCGGTTGATTTCCCCCTTCCCCTATAACGTCTAGGACCGCGTTAGAACACGCTTAGTGCTACGTATCGTCATGTCATGCTTAGTGTTACCTCTGTTTGCTATGTATTTACTGTTTCTTCCCCCTCTTCTCTCCGGTAGACCCCGAGGCCGCTGATGCCCCGGTGATCGACTACGTCGTCGACAACGACCCCCTCCTTGACAGAGCAACCAGGCAAGCCCCCCCTTTGATCATCCCGATATCGCCCATTCCATTCTCTCATGCTTGCATTAGATTTTGCTATTGTTATTGTTTGCTCCTATTCTGATGCATAGCCTCCTTTTGTAACCTGCTTATTGTTACCTTACCGGCTTATCCTAAACTGCTTAGTATAGGTTGGTTAGTGATCCATCAGTGACCCCCACCTTGTCCTTGTTGCCCCTGCTTCATCATTGAAGACCCGATCAACGGGATCGAAGACCAGGCCCCTGCACCGCACATCACTTTCCCCTTAGTTGCTCGACACTACTGGGATACTATCGAGTGCCGAGGGTGAGACCTCTACAACACTTCTGATGTTAACCCTGTAGTGTAGCTATTCGGTCGTGGTCATCGAGGGTGATTTCCTCTTTAACCACTTCCGATACGACTCTGTCGTGCAACCCCTCAAGTGTGAACCTCGAGGGTGATTCCTCTACATTCACCTTGATGATTACATTGAGTGGAACCCGCCGAGGGTGATTCCTTGGGTTTTCCTCTTGATGTTTGGACACACGGATACTTGGACTTTACAACTGTTACTTGGAAAGTGTTGTGGAGACGGGTTGACCTGGAAGGTGCCCGTGAGATAATTACGAGGCGTGGCCGGGCATTCTTAGCCCTTGCCGCAAGTCCTCGAGACGGGGCAACGGGGTCACCTCTTTCGTGAGTCTCTGTTTGTTACCGCGCGTTCCTAATCCACTACGATTTGGATATTTGATCCGAGGGGCCTCTGGCCTGATAGCACTAACCATCACGTGGGCATAGTATGGGCGTTCTGCGTCGTATGCATCAGCCGAAGCTTAATAGACGTCAGCGATGGAGCGGCGCGCGCCGGGTTGGACTGGTAAGCTCCTGCCTTTTTAGGGAGGTAGCTAGGTCTGCTCACCGGCCGCGTTCGCAACGTGCAGGAGTTCCCGGGGCGATGGCCCATGACCCCTGGGGGCATAGGTTTAGTCCGGCGTGCTTGACCTCTCTATTTAAGCCTAGGTCGGGTTGCGGCGTATTGTTTGGCCGAGGCCGGGCATGACCCTGGAAAGTGTGTCCGGCCGGAGTCAATCGAGCGTGGTGGGTAAGTTGGTGCACCCCTGCAGGGAAGAACTAATCTATGCATAGCCTATCCTACGGTAACGGACACTTGGAGTTGTATCCCGATCGATACAACTAGAACTGGATACTTGTGATGAGAACTGGATGG
The DNA here is from genome assembly GCF_018294505.1 of Triticum aestivum. Taxonomy (NCBI): domain Eukaryota; kingdom Viridiplantae; phylum Streptophyta; class Magnoliopsida; order Poales; family Poaceae; genus Triticum; species Triticum aestivum. The sequence goes on from NC_057794.1 coordinate 264,510,566, forward strand.
TGATGAGGTTTTGATTGTGATGATAACTGGATAGTATGGCTCTGGGATTTCTTTCTCGCAGGGAGTCGAGAAAGGATCTCCGGCCGAGGTTGATAACACCACTGCTACTTACTTTAGGCTACTCTACTCCCTCTTGTTGCTGCAAGATGGTGGGTTCGAGAAGATTCTAGTCTTTGATAGGACTAGGCCTTCTCTCTAATCTGGCATTTCTGCAGCCCAGTCCACATATATAGCCTTCCTTTGATAATGTTGCATATGTAGTGTAGATCCTTGCTTGCGAGTACTTTGGATGAGTACTCACGGTTGCTTTGCTCCCCCTTTTCCCCCTTCTTTCTTCTTTCTGGTTGTTGCAACCAGATGGTGGAGTCCAGGAGCCAGATGCCACCTTTGACGACTGCTGCTACCCCGAGGGTGCCTACTACCACGTGACGGACGCCGACGACCAAGAGTAGTTAGGAGGCTCCCAGGCAGGAGGCCTTGCCTTTTCGATCGTAGATGCTTTTGTGCTAGCCTTCTTAAGGCAAACTTGTTTAACTTATGTCTATACTCAGATATTGTTGCTTCCGCTGACTCGTTTGTTTTCAAGCTGATGTATTCGAGCCCTCGAGGCCCCTGGCTTGTAATATAAAGCTTGTATTATTTTAATTTGTGTCTAGAGTTGTGTTGTGATATCTTCCCGTGAGTCCTTGATCTTGATCATACACATTTGCGTGTATGATTAGTGTACGATTGAATCAAGGGCGTCACAAGTTGGTATCAGAGCCGACTGCCTGTAGGTAGCCCCCTTTCCAACTCCTTGGCCGAAGTTGAGTCTAGTCACTGAAAACTTTTATTAACATTGGCTGTGTGGCTTACGGGCCCACGTCGCTATTGGGTGGTATTAGCATCTTTTACTCCTCGTCTATACTCTGGGACTCTGAACTCTCTTCTACTCGGGTTAAATGAATTTACTAACATTAGGATCCCGTGACCACATTCACCCCGAAGTTGGATGAAGCCATAGTTATTCCTTAGAATAGCTTTTTGAGTAGTGCACACCCTGTTGTGTTGACTACGGAGTGGAATCCATCGTACCTCCTTCATTATGCATGTTTTCATCATGAATGATCCTTATCTTTGCAAATGCTCAATGCTGAACTACCCCTGTTACATGTTAGCAGGATGGTTAGACCCGCTGGTCGTGGCTGTGGTGCCAACGACCCACCACCGCCTGAATTCTTTACTGGAATGAGGCAACAGTTTGAGTTAACTCGCCAGTTCATGGAAGGAATGATGGCTCAGTTTCCTCGTCCGAACATGAATCAACATCCAACCCGAGTAACTCTGCAGGACTTCATGCGCCTCAACCCATCTATCTACCGCAGCTCAACTCAACCCCTTGATGCTGATGACTGGCTCCGCGACATCACATATGAAATGGAGTCTGCTAGTGTTGCCCCTGCCAGCTATGTCACCTTCGCATCTTTCTTTCTGAAGGGTCCTGCTGCTCAATGGTGGGACAGCCACAGGCGTACCCTACCTGCTGGAACGCTCATCACTTGGCCAGATTTCCAAGCCGCTTTCCGTGCCCGCTTCATTCCTCAGGGAATCATGGACAGGAGGAAGCGCGAGTTCCGTAACCTCACCCAAGGCAACAAGTCTGTAGATGCTTATCAGCGAGAATTCTTGGGATTGTCCCGTTATGCTGAAGAAGACATTGCAACTGATGCTCGTAAGCAAGAGAAGTTTCGTGATGGACTTCACCCTGATATCAAGCTAGCACTGCTCGTTCATGACTTTGCCGACTTCGCCACCTTGGTGAACAAGGCTATTCAGGTTGAGACTGGTCTTCAGGAACACCAGGGATCCCTCAGGCGTAGCCGCGACGCTGGCCCATCTTTGGGCCCGTCAGCGCAGAAGCGTCGGATATGGATTCCCCACAACATGTATCGTCCAACTGCACCTACGCCAAGACAGTCCTATGCTGCACCTCGTCTGCCTCCTCCACCAGAGAGGCAGCCTCTTCGAGTTATACCATCCCAAGCTCCTGCTCCCGATCCCAATGATGGTCTGTGCTTCAGATGTGGCCGCCCCGACCACCTTGCTAAAGAGTGCACTCAGAAAAAGAGCCAGCTGGCCCTACCTTCAAATGGTCGTAACAATCAGCCCTATAACAACAATGCCAGACCTTATGGTCGTGGGCATGCTAATCATGTTGATCTGAATGAAGCTCAAGACCAGCCTGCCACTGTGATGGGTACTCTTCTCGTTAATTCAGTACCAGCTGCTGTTTTATTCGATACAGGAGCATCGCATTCTTTCGTATCAGAAGATTTTGCATTCATGCATGGCATTAAATACGAAGAGATGCACACTCCACTAGTGGTAAAAACCCCTGCGGGCCAATGCCAAACCTCCATGATTAGCCACAACGTTTCAGTTGAAATCGAAGGGTTGGAATTCTTTGCATCCCCCATTATTCTGAAGTCTTCCAATATTGACCTAATTCTGGGAATGGATTGGTTGAAAGCACATATGGCTTCTATCGTTTGTGCCTCTAAAACCGTCCATCTCCTACATCCTTCCGATGAGATAGTAAGCTACCATGCCCAGCTTGTTCAAAACGCTAAAGCACGACTTTATGCTTTGAATGCGTTGAACGCGGCACCTCTTGAGGGAATTGAAAAGATTCCAGTCGTTCGCAACTTCCAAGACGTTTTTCCAGAAGAACTTCCAGGAATACCCCCTGCCCGGGCTGTCGAGTTCGTCATCGACTTGAAACCAGGCACCGTTCCTATTGCAAAACGACCCTACAAGATGCCACCTCATGAACTCCTTGAGCTTAAGGAGGAAATCGACAAATCTCTTCACAAGGGTTTCATTCGTCCAAGTTCCTCTGCTTGGGGAGCACCTTCTCTCTTCGTCAAGAAGAAGGACGGTACGAACCGTTTGGTCCAAGACTATCGTCCTATCAACCAAGCTACAATTCAAAACAAATATCCCCTTCCTCGGATCAATGATCTGTATGATCAACTGGCTGGTTCATCGATATTCTCTAAACTCGACTTGAGGTTGGGTTACCACCAGATCCGTGTTCGTGAAGAGGATATTCCAAAGACCGCATTTGTGACTCGTTATGGTTCTTACGAGTACACCATCATGTCATTCGGTTTAACCAATGCTCCAGCTACATTCTCTCGTCTGATGAACTATATATTCATGGATTACCTCGACAAGTTCGTCGTAGTCTATTTGGATGATATCCTGGTATATTCGAAGAATAAAGAAGAACATGCTGAACATCTTCGTCTTGTTCTGGAGAAGCTTCGAGAGCATCAACTTTATGCCAAGTATTCCAAGTGTGAATTCTGGTTACCCGAAGTCACCTACCTTGGTCATGTTATCTCCAAGGATGGTATTGCCGTCAACCCAGAGCGCGTTCAGGCTATTCTTGACTGGACCCCTCCAAAGACTGTCAAGCAAGTCAGAAGCTTTCTCGGACTGGCCAGCTATTGTCGCCGCTTTGTCGAGAACTTCTCCAAGATCGCCAAGCCACTGACTAATCTGCTTCACAAAGGCGTTAAGTTCGATTGGACAGACAAATGTCAGGAAAGTTTCCAGGCACTCAAGGATAAACTGACTTCTGCCCCAGTGCTTGCTCCCCCTGATTCTCGCAAGGACTTTGTCATCTATTGTGATGCTTCACGTCAAGGATTAGGCTGTGTTCTAATGCAAGAGCGCAGGGTGATTGCCTATGCCTCCCGTCAAGTGCGTCCTCACGAAGAAAACTACCCGGTTCATGACCTTGAGCTTGCAGCGGTTATCTTTGCATTGAAGCTATGGCGACAATACCTTCTCGGTAATCGTTGTGAGATCTTCACTGATCATCAGAGTCTGAAGTACCTGTTTACTCAGCCAGATCTGAACCTCCATCAGCAGCGATGGATGGAAGCTATTGCTGACTACAACTGCGGTATATCTTATACACCTGGCAAGGCTAATGTAATGGCCGATGCCCTAAGCCGAAAGTCTTATTGCAATAATCACCAGGTCTACAAAGCTCAACCCCGCCTTTATGAAGAGCTATGCAAGCTGAACCTTCAACTAGTTCCACAGGGTTCTCTGAATAACCTTGTTTTGGAACCAACTCTTCTGAAAGCAATCAAGTCTGCTCAAGCCAAAGATGCTCATGTTGATCTGATGAAAAAGGATCTTGCCTTAGAGAAATCCAGAGATTTCTCACTTGGTGAAGATGGAACCTTATACTTCAGAGATCGCATTGTCGTACCCCGGTTCGAGCTTATGACAGAGAAGGTGATGAAAGAAGCACATGATACCCCTCTCTCTATTCATCTGGGAAGTACCAAGATGTATCTAGACATCCGTCAGAAGTACTGGTGGTCTAAGATGAAGCAAGACATTGCTCGATATATTGAAGAATGTGACGTTTGCCATCGCGTCAAAGCAGAACATCAGAAACCGTCTGGACTTCTACAACCGCTTCCGATTCCTGAATGGAAGTGGGATAAGATCCAAATGGACTTCGTCACTGGCCTTCCCAAGTCTCAGAAAGGTAACGATGCTATATTTGTCGTCATCGACCAATTCTCGAAGGTTGCTCACTTTCTGCCAGTCAAGGAGACAACCACTGCTAATCAATTAGCAAACTTGTATATCTCCAGAATTGTGTCACTCCATGGCATTCCGAAGGAGATCAGTTCAGACCGCGGCAGTATTTTCACTTCTAAGTTCTGGGATAGTTTCCAAGAGGCAATGGGAACTCGTATTACCTGGAGCACTGCTTATCATCCCCAATCCCAAGGCCAAGTCGAGCGAGTCAATCAAATTCTTGAAGACATGCTTCGAGCTTGTGTTATTTCTTTCGGCAAGAAGTGGGAAGAATCTCTCCCTTATGCGGAGTTCTCTTATAACAACAGCTATCAAGCCAGCTTGAAGATGGCACCCTTTGAAGTGCTCTATGGACGTAAGTGCCGAACCCCTCTGAATTGGTCAGAAACTGGGGAACGGGCACTCATTGGTCCGGACATTATTCAACAAGCTGAAGAGCAGGTTCGCATTGTCCGGGATAATCTCAAGGCGGCCCAATCCCGCCAGAAGAGCAACTATGACCGGAAACACTGGGGTTCAACTTACCAACCTGGTGAACAAGCTTATCTGCGTGTCACTCCTTTGAGAGGCACTCATCGGTTCGGAGTCAAGGGAAAGTTAGCTCCTCGCTACATTGGTCCCTTCCGTATTCTCGCCCGTCGTGGACTGGTGGCTTATCAACTGGAGTTGCCACCTCAGTTCTCTCATGTCCATGACGTCTTCCATGTGTCGCAACTTCGTCGATGCTTCAAGGATCCGGAACGTGAAGTGGATCCGGAATTGATTGAAATTCAAGATGATCTCACATACAAGGAGCATCCGATCTGCATTCTTGAAGAAGCTGAACATCGAACCCGCCAGAAGGTTACTAAGTTCCTCAAGGTGCAATGGTCGAATCATGCTAAAGAGGAAGCCACTTGGGAACGCGAAGATAACCTCCGGGCTGAATACCCCGATCTTTTCCCTTCTACCTCTTAATTCTCGGGACGAGAATTTCTTTTAGAGGAGGAGAGTTGTAACACCCCGGTGTAATGATGCTACAGTAACCCCTGGGGTTAAGTTAATCTTTTTGCTAAACATGTGCCTGATCATTATTGTCTCATGTTCTTTCACATTCCAGTTGAATTCAAATTCAAATTTTGTCTGAAATTCAAAATGCTCAGACATGAAAACAAAAATGTTCATCATGTGCAGAATATTCCACAACTAATATTGGTGGTGAACCAACATTTTTGCAAAAAGGTTTGAGTGGCCTAAGCTACTTCAAACAGTGGCCTAAGAAATAAATTAAATGCCTTTTTAATTTATGAAAATGGCAAACTATTCCAAAAGCCACCCAACCTTTTTGAGGCAGTGCACTTTAATTCTTTGAGTTTGTTTTGGCCAGTGGCATAATTTTTTGCAAAGTCAATTGTGGCAAAAGAAAAATGCAAAAGCTGCTGGAAAAGAAAAGAAAAGGAGAAAAAGAAAAAAAAAACAGAGGGGAGAGAAAGCCCCTGCCCCACTTGGGCTTCGGCCCACCCGCGCTAGCTGGCCTAGCTAGGCCGGCCCATGCCCCCTCCCCGGTCGCTCTCCCCTCCCTCCTGTTCCCCCGATGCGCGCCGCTACAGGGGCTCGTCGCCGCCCGACCACCTCGCCGGCAACGCCGCGGGTGGATAAGGGCCCCTCCCCTCGACGCCTCGACCTCCTCCCCACCTACCTCCACCCACTCCTAGATTCCCCTCGCCCTCTCCGCCTGCTCGTTGCCTCTCCCCTTCGTTCCCCATCCACCTCCGAGCGCCACCGTCGCTGCATCTTTGTCTTCTCCGCGGTCACCGTGCCTTCGACGCGGCCTGGCCGTCCTCTTCAGCATCACCGTGGACTTTTGCGTCCTCTGGAGCCGCTGGAGGGAGCAGAGGAGCTTTGCATCGCCGAACACGTCGACGTCTTCCTCGGGCCGCCGGCGATCCCCTTCCACCCCGGCGAGCTCTGCTGCTCCTAAACCACCAAGGGTCTTTCGTGACCGCTCGGTGAGCTCCACACCTTCCTTCCCGTCCTCTTTGCGCTGCCTGTCGCTGCCCGTAGCCGCCGCGCCATGTTTACCCGAACGGAGCTCCGCCGATGTTGCTGCTGCTATCGCCACAGACGCTGTCGAGCTCGGCTGAGCTCGCAGTCGTGCTCGCCGTAGCCGTAGGTTTCAAACGCGCCACCTGCCGCTGCTCTCCGTGCTCGGGGTCGTTGTTTCCATGCTCACCCGCACGTCGCCGTCGCCTGCGCTCGTCGCCGGCGTGCCTTCGGTGGCCAATTGGTCACGGGCCAACGCCCGTTGCACTCGCCGCTTCACGTATGTCTCGTCCGGCCTCTCAGTTTGCTCGCTAGCGCACTGCATCGCCGTTTCCTCTCGCGCCCGACTCCGGCCGTCCGCCGATGAGCTCGCCACGCTCGATTCCGGTCAACCCCACCGCCACAACCACCACCGTTGGACGTGGCGCAGCCATATCTTTTGAACGCGCCTGAAAACTCGGCGAACGGTGCCCTATACGTGTTTTCCGACCACCTCCCGAGCCGCGCCGCCGCGTTTTACCTCGCCGGCGTCGCTCCGGCGCCATCTGCCGACGTGGCTGGGCGGGCCCCATCCCTGGCTCGCTGCCAGCGGGCCCTATGGTCCCAGTTGACCGGGTTGACCCAGTCAACTGCTGACTGGGCAGCCCTTTACCACTGACGTGTAGGCCCCACCACAAAATTCAGTTAATTAAAATGTTTATATAACTAAAGTTAATTAGTTAATCTAATTAGCCACTGACTGCTGGGGCCCACGCCCCCTAACTAACCCTGTTAGCTTAGTTAAGCCTCTGTTAGACAGAGAGGCTGACAGGTGGGTCCCACCTGTCAGTTTGACTGGTCAGCAGAGCTGACGCAATGCTGACGTCACTACTGACGCAATAAACCTTTTCTGCTTTTAAAATAATTCAGAAATTGGTTTAAACTTTGAAAATCCGTAACTTTTAAACCGTAACTCCGATGAAAATGTTTTCTATATGAAAGTTGCTCAGAAAAATCCAACGAATCCGAATACGCGGTCCGTTCATCTGTCACATGCCCCTAGCATGCTGAACATGGAACTTTCCCCCTCCGGTCATCTGTCTGACACAGGTCCGGAACCGGGAACACCTTCCCGGTTGATTTCCCCCTTCACCTATAACGTCTAGGACCGCGTTAGAGCACGCTTAGCGCTACGTATCGTCATGTCATGCTTAGTGTTACCTCTGTTTGCTATGTATTTACTGTTTCTTCCCCCTCTTCTCTCCGGTAGACCCCGAGGCCGCTGATGCCCCGGTGATCGACTACGTCGTCGACAATGACCCCTCCTTGCCAGATCAACCAGGCAAGCCCCCCCTTTGATCATCCCGATATCGCCCATTCCATTCTCTCATGCTTGCATTAGATTTTGCTATTGTTATTGTTTGCTCCTATTCTGATGCATAGCCTCCTTTTGTAACCTGCTTATTGTTACCTTACCGGCTTATCCTAAACTGCTTAGTATAGGTTGGTTAGTGATCCATCAGTGACCCCCACCTTGTCCTTGTTGCCCCTGCTTCATCATTGAAGACCCGATCAACGGGATCGAAGACCAGGCCCCTGCACCGCACATCACTTTCCCCTTAGTTGCTCGACACTACTGGGATACTATCGAGTGCCGAGGGTGAGACCTCTACAACACTTCTGATGTTAACCCTGTAGTGTAGCTATTCGGTCGTGGTCATCGAGGGTGATTTCCTCTTTAACCACTTCCGATACGACTCTGTCGTGCAACCCCTCAAGTGTGAACCTCGAGGGTGATTCCTCTACGTTCACCTTGATGATTACATTGAGTGGAACCCGCCGAGGGTGATTCCTTGGGTTTTCCTCTTGATGTTTGGACACACGGATACTTGGACTTTACAACTGTTACTTGGAAAGTGTTGTGGAGACGGGTTGACCTGGAAGGTGCCCGTGAGATAATTACGAGGCGTGGCCGGGCATTCTTAGCCCTTGCCGCAAGTCCTCGAGACGGGGCAACGGGGTCACCTCTTTCGTGAGTCTCTATTTGTTACCGCGCGTTCCTAATCCACTACGATTTGGATATTTGATCCGAGGGGCCTCTGGCCTGATAGCACTAACCATCACGTGGGCATAGTATGGGCGTTCTGCGTCGTATGCATCAGCCGAAGCTTAATAGACGTCAGCGACGGAGCGGCGCGCGCCGGGTTGGACTGGTAAGCTCCTGCCTTTTTAGGGAGGTAGCTAGGTCTGCTCACCGGCCGCGTTCGCAATGTGCAGGAGTTCCCGGGGCGATGGCCCATGACCCCTGGGGGCATAGGTTTAGTCCGGCGTGCTTGACCTCTCTATTTAAGCCTAGGTCGGGTTGCGGCGTATTGTTTGGCCGAGGCCGGGCATGACCCTGGAAAGTGTGTCCGGCCGGAGTCAATCGAGCGTGGTGGGTAAGTTGGTGCACCCCTGCAGGGAAGAACTAATCTATGCATAGCCTGTCCTACGGTAACGGACACTTGGAGTTGTATCCCGATCGATACAACTAGAACTGGATACTTGTGATGAGAACTGGATGGTGATGAGGTTTTGATTGTGATGATAACTGGATAGTATGGCTCTGGGATTTCTTTCTCGCAGGGAGTCGAGAAAGGATCTCCGGCCGAGGTTGATAACACCACTGCTACTTACTTTAGGCTACTCTATTCCCTCCTGTTGCTGCAAGATGGTGGGTTCGAGAAGATGCTAGTCTTCGATAGGACTAGGCCTTCTCTCTAATCTGGCATTTCTGCAGCCCAGTCCACATATATAGCCTTCCTTTGATAATGTTGCATATGTAGTGTAGATCCTTGCTTGCGAGTACTTTGGATGAGTACTCACGGTTGCTTTGCTCCCCCTTTTCCCCCTTCTTTCTTCTTTCTGGTTGTTGCAACCAGATGGTGGAGTCCAGGAGCCAGATGCCACCTTTGACGACTGCTGCTACCCCGAGGGTGCCTACTACCACGTGACGGACGCCGACGACCAAGAGTAGTTAGGAGGCTCCCAGGCAGGAGGCCTTGCCTTTTCGATCGTAGATGCTTTTGTGCTAGCCTTCTTAAGGCAAACTTGTTTAACTTATGTCTATACTCAGATATTGTTGCTTCCGCTGACTCGTTTGTTTTCAAGCTGATGTATTCGAGCCCTCGAGGCCCCTGGCTTGTAATATAAAGCTTGTATTATTTTAATTTGTGTCTAGAGTTGTGTTGTGATATCTTCCCGTGAGTCCTTGATCTTGATCGTACACATTTGCGTGTATGATTAGTGTACGATTGAATCGAGGGCGTCACAATGGCAGTGCCACAAACAAGTTGCACTATCATTATTAACTTTGCATCTTTTGGCTTCAATTTTATGAATATGTGTATCATTACGATCGAGATCCAACAAACCATTTTCGTTGGTGTGTATGACCATAGAAGGTTTTATTCATGTAAACAGAACAACAATTGTTCTCTAACTTAAATGAATAATCATATTGCAATAAACATGATCAAATCATATTCATGTTCAACGCAAAACACCAAATAACACTTATTTAGGTTCAACACTAATCCCGAAAGTATGGGGAGTGTGCGATGATTATCATATCAATCTTGGAACCACTTCCAACACACATCGTCACTTCACCCTTAACTAGTCTATGTTCATTCTGCAACTCCCATTTCGAGTTACTACTCTTAGCAACTGAACTAGTATCAAATACCGAGGGGTTGCTGCGAACACTAGTAAAATACACATTAATAATCTGTATATCAAATATACCTTTGTTCACTTTGCCATCCTTCTTATCTGCCAAATACTTGGGGAAGTTCCACTTCCAGTGACCAGTCCCTTTGCAGTAGAAGCACTTAGTCTCAGGCTTAGGACCAGACTTGGGCTTCTTCACTTGAGCGGCAACTTGCTTGCCGTTCTTCTTGAAGTTCCCCTTCTTCCCTTTGCCCTTTTCTTGAAACTAGTGGTCTTGTCTACCATCATCACTTGATATTTTTCTTGATTTCTACCTTCGTCGATTTCAGCATTACGAAGAGCTTGGGAATCGTTTCCGTTATCCCTTGCATATCATAGTTCATCACGAAGTTCTACTAACTTGGTGATGGTGACTAGAGAATTCTGTCAATCACTATTTTATCTGGAAGATTAACTCCCACTTGGTTCAAGCGATTGTAGTACCCAGACAATCTGAGCACATGCTCACTGCTTGAGCTATTCTCCTCCATCTTTTAGCTATAGAACTTGTTGGAGACTTCATATCTCTCAACTCGGGTATTTGCTTGAAATATTAACTTCAACTCCTGGAACATCTCATATGGTCCATGATGTTCAAAACGTCTTTGAAGTCCCAATTCTAAGTCGTTTAAGCATGGTGCACTAAACTATCAAGTAGTCATCATATTGAGCTAGCCAAATGTTCATAACATCTGCATCTGCTCCTGGAATAGGTTTGTCACCTAGCGGTGCATCAAAGACATATTTCTTCTGTGCAGCAATGAGGATAAACCTTAGATCACGGATCCAATCCGCATCATTGCTACTAACATCTTTCAACTTAGTTTTCTCTAGGAACATATCAAAAATAAAACAGGGGAGCTAAACGCGAGCTATTGATCTACAACATAGATATGCTAATACTACCACGACTAAGTTCATGATAAACTAAAGTTCAATTAATCATATTACTTAAGAACTCCCACTTAGAAAGACATCCCTCTAATCTTCTAAGTGATCGCGTGATCCAAATCAACTAAACCATAACCGATCATCACGTGAAATGGAGTAGCTTTCAATGGTGAACATCAATATGTTGATCATATCTACTATATGATTCACGCTCGACCTTTCGGTCTCAGTGTTCCGAGGCCATATCTGCATATGCTAGGCTCGTCAAGTTTAACCTGAGTATTCTGCGTGTGCAAAAACTAGCTTGCACCCATTGTAGATGGACGTAGAGCTTATCACACCCGATCATCACGTGGTGTCTGGGCACAACGAACTTTGGCAACGGTGCATACTCAGGGAGAACACTTTTATCTTGAAATTTAGTGAGAGATCATCTTATAATGCTACCGTCAATCAAAGCAAGATAAGATGCATAAAAGATAAACATCACATGCAATCAATATAAGTGATATGATATGGCCATCATCTTCTTGTGCTTGTGATCTCCATCTCCGAAGCACCGTCATGATCACCATCGTCACCGGCGCGACACCTTGATCACCATCGTAGCATCGTTTTCGTCTCACCAATCTTATTCTTCCATGACTATTGCTACCGCTTAGTGATAAAGTAAAGCATTACAGCGCAATTGCATTGCATACAATAAAGCGACAACCATATGGCTCCTGCCAGTTGCTGATAACTCGGTTACAAAACATGATCATCTCATACAATAAAATTTAGCATCATGTCTTGACCATATCACATCACAACATGCCCTGCAAAAACAAGTTAGACGTCCTCTACTTTGTTGTTGCAAGTTTTACGTGGCTGCTACGGGCTTAGCAAGAACCGTTCTTACCTACGCATCAAAACCACAACGATAGTTTGTCAAGTTGGTGCTGTTTTAACCTTCGCAAGGACCGGGCGTAGCCACACTTGGTTCAACTAAAGTTGGAGAAACTGACACCCGCCAGCCACCTGTGTGCAAAGCACGTCGGTAGAACCAGTCTCGCGTAAGCGTACGCATAATGTTGGCCCGGGCCGCTTCATCCAACAATACCACCGAACCAAAGTGTGACATGCTGGTAAGCAGTATGACTTATATCGCCCACAACTCACTTGTGTTCTACTCGTGCACAACATCAACGCATAAAACCTAGGCTCGGATACCACTATTGGGGAACGTAGTAATTTCAAAAAAATTCCTACGCACACGCAAGATCATGGTGATGCATAGCAATGAGAGGGGAGAGTGTTGTCTACGTACCCTCTTAGACCGTAAGCGGAAGCGTTGTATCAACACGGTTGATGTAGTCGTACGTCTTCACAATCCGACCTATCCAAGCACCGAAAGCACGGCACCTCCGAGTTCTGCACACGTTCGGCTCGGTGACGTCCTTGCCTTCTCGATCCAGCAACAGGGCGAAGTAGCAGATGAGTTCTGGCAGCACGACGGCGTGGTGACGGTGTTGGTGAAGAACAATCTTCGCAGGGCTTCGCCTAAGCACTACGAAAACTATGACGGAGGATAAACTAGAGGAGACGGGGTTGCCGGCACACGGCTTGGTGTTTCTTGATGTGTCTTTGGTGCTAGCCCTACCCGTCTATTTATATGTTGATCCCTGGGGTCAAAACTTGGAGTAAAAGCCTCCTCAAAGTCGGTTTCACCCGAAAGGCAAGAGTCCTTCTCGGACTCCAGAGCTAGACGCCAGGGTTCCCGGCGTCTACCCCCTAGACGCCAGGGTTCCTCGTGTTTAGCCTCTGGTCTCCACAAAACTTCCTTTTGCACTTTCCAAAAGCCTCGTGGGCTTTCCCCTTTGGCCCAGATAAAGTGTTCTCGTGCCCAAACATTTTGGGAAACATCCGGAACCCCTTCCGGTGAATTCCGGAACCCTTCCGGAGATCAAACACTACTATCCACATATCAATCTTTACTTCCGGACCATTCCGGAGTTCCTCGTCATATCTGTGATCTCATCCAAAACTCCGAACAACATTTGGTCACCAACATACATAACTCACGTAGTACTATATCGTCAATGAATGTTAAGCGTGCAGACCCTACGGGTTCAAGAACTATGTAGACATGACCGAGACACCTCTGTGGTCAATAACCAATAGCGGGACCTGGATGCCCATATTGGCTCCTACATATTCTACGAAGATCTTTATCGGTCAGACCGCATAACAACATACGTTGTTCCCTTTGTCATTAGTATGTTACTTGCCCAAGATTCGATCGTCGGTATCTCAATACCTAGTTCAATCTCATTACCGGCAAGTCTCTTTACTCGTTCCGTAATACATCATCCCACAACTAACTCATTAGTTGCAATGCTTGCAAGGCTTATAGTGACGTGCATTACCGAGTGGGCCTAGAAATACCTCTCTGACAATCAGAGTGACAAATCCTAATCTCGAAATACGCCAACCAAACAAGTACCTTTGGAGACACCTGTAGAGCACCTTTATAATCACCCAGTTACGTTGTGACGTTTGGTGGCACACAAAGTGTTCCTTCGGTAAATGGGAGTTGCATAATCTCATAGTCATAGGAACATGTATAAGTCATGAAGAAAGCAATAGCAACAAAACTAAACGATCAAGTGCTAAGCTAACGGAATGGGTCAAGTCAATCACATCATTCTCCTAATGATGTGATCCCATTAATCAAATGACAACTCATGTCTATGGTTAGGAAACTTAACCATCTTTGATCAACGAGCTAGTCAAGTAGAGGCATACTAGTCACACTCTGTTTGTCTATGTATTCACACATGTATTATGTTTTTGGTAAATACAATTCTAGCATGAATAATAAACATTTATCATGAAATAAGGAAATAAATAATAACTTTATTATTGCCTCTAGGGCATATTTCCTTCAGATATATCTATGCATGGAAAGTATTGGGAACTCTAAGTCGTTTTCGTTGGTGCGATTAATACACCTCCCAAAATGTTTTTATCTCAAAATTTTCGCTTTGAGCTCTGGCACCTCTCCAAATCCCTACTTCCCTCTGCGAAGGGCCTATCTTTACATTATGCAATTTTTATTTTGAGTCTCCATCTTCTCATATAAAAGCACCAACTAGGAGGCAATATGATCGTGCCTAAGTATTGGGTGTAGTTAATATTCGAGTGTGTTTCATGAATGGATCAACGTTTGAGTATGATGGGCTAGGGATAACTTATTTTAGCATTGATATTTTGAAAGACATGGTTTCTTGTTGATATGCTTGAGTATCTAAATTATCATGTCAAAACTAGACTATTGCTTTGAATCACATAAAAGTCCAAATGTCCATGCTATAAAGAAAATAATATGATATGACATGATGAACAACACTCCACATCAAAAATTCTGTTTTTATCACTTACCTACTCGAGGACAAGTAGGAGTTAAGCTTGGGGATGCTGATACATCTCCAACGTTGATACGTCTCCAACGTATCTATAATTTTTCATTGTTCCATGCTATTATATTATCTGTTTTGGATGTTAATGAGATTTATTTTACACTTTTATATTATTTTTGGGACTAACCTATTAACCCAAGGCCTAGTGCAAATTGTTGTTTTTTTGCCTATTTCAGTGTTTCGTGGAAAAGGAATATCAAATGGAATCCAAACGGAATGAAACCTTCGTGAACGTCATTTTTGGAACAAACATGATCCAAGGGACTTGGAGTGGACGTCAAGAAACAAACGAGGAGTCCACGAGGCAGGGGGCGCGCCTACCCCCTGGGTGCGCCCTCCCCCTCGTGGCCCCTCATGGCTCAACCGACCTACTTCTTCCTCCTATATATACTCATATACCCTGAAAACAACCAGGAGCACCACGAAACCCTATTTCCACCGTCGCAACCTTTTGTACCAAAGAGATCCCATCTTGGGGCCTTTTCCGAAGCTCCGCCGGAGGGGGCATCGATCATGGAGGGCCTCTACATGAACTCCATGGCCCCTCCGATGATGTGTGAGTAGTTTACTTCAGACCTTCGGGTCCATAGTTATTAGCTAGATGGCTTCTTCTCTCTCTTTGAATCTCAATACAAAGTTCTCCTCGATCTTCTTGGAGATCTATTCGATGTAACTCTTTTTGCGGTGTGTTTGTCGAGATCCGATGAATTATGGGTTTATGATCAAGTCTATCTATGAAAAATATTTGATTCTTCTCCGAAATCTTTTATGCATGATTGGTTATGTTTGCAAGTCTCTTCGAATTATCAGTTTGGTTTGGCCTTCTAGATTCATCTTTCTTGCAATGGGAGAAGTGCTTAGCTTTGGGTTCAATCTTGCGGTGCTTGATCCCAGTGACGGAAAGGGAAACGACACATATTGTATTGTTGCCATCGAGGATAAATAGATGGGGTTTATATCATATTGCTTGAGTTTATCCCTCTACATCATGTCATCTTACCTAATGCGTTACTCTATTCTTATGAACTTAATACTCTAGATGCATTCTGGATAGCGGTCGATGTGTGGAGTAATAGTAGTAGATGCAGGCAGGAGTCAGTGTACTAGTCATGAACGTGATGCCTATATACATGATCATGCCTAGATATTCTCATAATTATTCGCTTTTCTATCAATTGCTCGACAGTAATTTGTTCACCCACCGTAATACTTATGCTATCTTGAGAGAAGCCACTAGTGAAACCTATGGCCCCCGGGTCTATTCTCCATCATATTAATCTTCCATCAACAAGCTATTTCTATTACCTTTTATTTTGCAATCTTTACTTTTAATCTTTATCATAAAAATACCAAAAATATTATTTTATCATCTCTATCAGATCTCACTCTCATAAGTGACCGTGAAGGGACTGACAACCCCTTTATCGCGTTAGTTGCGAGGTTCTTATTTGTTTGTGTAGGTATGAAGGACTTGCGTGTGGCCTCCTACTGGATTGATACATTGGTTCTCAAAAACCGAGGGAAATACTTACGCTACTTTGCTGCATCACCCTTTCCTCTTCAAAGGAAAACCAACGCAGTACTCAAGAGGTAGCAAGAAGGATTTCTGGCGTCATTGCCGGGGAGTCTACGCACAAGTCAAGACATACCAAGTACCCATCACAAACTCTTATCCCTCACATTACATTATTTGCCATTTGCCTCTCATTTTCCTCTCCCCCACTTCACCCTTGCCGTTTTATTCGCCTCTTTTTCATTCGCCTCTGTAACATCCCAAATTTTCAATTTGGAATGTTATACATTAAGTCATCATGCATATCATATTTTACTTTGCTTTTGGTCTTGATCCTAGAAAATCCTAAGCAACTCAAGGACCCACGGAGAGAGTTGGGGATTTCGTTATTTACATATTTGAGTTTTCTCACATTATGTAAATAGGATCATTTGATTTTATTTATTTTATCATCAATTATTTCTATTACAAAAATATGAGAGAGGGAATAAAATGACTTTCCCAAAATATAGAAATATTGAGGATTTAATAAAAAAATCAAATAAGATATATTTCGGAGTTTTTCGGTATTTTTATTTGAATTTAGGAAAAATGTGCGTTTTTCAAAGTTGTAGTTTGGGCCCAGATAAATGTTCACTTTATCGGGCTTGATTTTAGGAACCCGACAAAATTTATTTCGTGATTTTTGGAGTCCGTTTAGTATTTCTTTTTATTTTTCTTCCGAGCGGATTTATAAAAAAAAACGCGAACCGACTACGGGCCGTATTCGGCCTGGACTCCGCCGGCTAAGGCTATAAAAGCCGCCGCCCCGGGGCCCGACAGCCCAGCCGCCGCCGCCACCTAAACCCTAACCCTAGCCCCTGTCCCGTCGCCGCCGCCGGAGTTGCGCGCTTTTCGAGGTTCGCCGCCGCCTTGTTTTCTGTGTTGTTTTTTTTAAAAAAATTCTGTTCGTCGTTTTTCTTTTTCATCGGATTTTCCGCGGTTATTTTCAGATCACGGTTTCTGATCCGATTTTCGTTTTAGTATAACTTTTCGCTCGTTTATCGGAATCAGGCGATTCAAGCGCTTGGATTTTCGTCTCGAAACCCTCTTTCCGAATAATCAACTTAAACAAGTTTTTGCTACTGTAAAATTTGCCCTAGATCCAGATTACTAGAACGAAGTTGTTTTCTTTCGCCGTTTGATTTCTTTTGCTTCGTTCGATTTGATTCTTTTTGCCAACTAGGGTTCTTAAGTTGAACTTTCTGGTTAGATCTTCTATTTGAGTTTTACCTGTGCATTAGATGAGTACTTATTGTATGCTTGTTGTTTGTCTGCGATAGAATACCCGGAGTGCGCCGCCTGTTACATTGAATCTCTAGGTTACGCGGATCATCAGCAAGGCAAGTAACACTTTGATCATACCCTTTTCTACAACCCAGTTTTATTGCATTAGATCAATCATCACACATTGCATGATTAGGATCTAATTAAACTGTGGGATGGGAAGTAGATGAGGTAGTACCTATTACCTGTTTATTTTCAAACCTTTGGGAGTTACTTCTACGTTTTCTTATTATGCCATGCTATGCTAGTAGACGTGGATTGGGTGAGTGATATCCATGACAGATGTGAGATTGTTAATTAAGGGTTTATTTAAGGTGGCAACCTAACACACATCTGGGTGGATTGAGGCACCTGGGGTTACCAGGACTTGCCTGTTTTCTTGGACCGCCACCTAGGCCCAAAGGGATCATGAGATTATTCATACTAGAAAATTCCGTGTGCAGCCACAAGCCAATATGGGCTCTGGCATAGTTGACTAAGTTGTGCGAACTCTTACAGTGGTAGGCTAGCAGATGTAGGGGAAAGTAGGTGTACCGGTCTACCCATCGTAAGGTGCTAGCGCTTCTGAAAGACTGTGTCTCGGTCATCCGTCTTCTCAAACACCCTGCAGTGCGAGAAACCAAACAGAGGCGATCGAGTCTTGTGGGGAAAAGTGCGCAAACCTCTGCAGAGTGTAACAAACTAATCATGGTTAGCCGTGTCCCGGTTATGGACAATCTTGAGTATCTAGTACTTGGATTTTCATGTGAATCTCAACATGTTACTCTAAATTAATTTTGATGGGTTTTAATGATGTTACTTAATTGGGATTGAGAATGCTGTCAACCATTCTCAATGTTTCACAACCACCATGATAGTAATCAATTCTATTCCTTTGAAGTAGGGAAAAATTGGCTTTACGCAAAAACTGTAACCATAGAGCTTTCCACCAGCCAAATATGCATATAGTATAGCTGTTGCATTCCATTATTCTCTATGTGTTACCTTGCCAGCATATTCCATGTGCTGACCCGTTTTCGGGCTGCAACGTTAATGTTGCAGACTTTTCAGACGACGATTAAGGAGTTTTAGGTCGTGGTTCTATCCTCAGTGATGCCGTTGGAGTTGATGGACTCACTTATCTTCCAAGCCTTCCGCTGTTATCGTTGTTAGATGGCCTTAAGCCATACTTATTGTAATGAGTTCTCTTTTGAGACGCTCGATGTAATAAGTGTGTGATTGCTACTCTGCTATTAATCCTCCGAGTACTGTGTGGTGTCAGCATTACTGATCCAGGGATGACACCGGAGCACGGAGATCAGACTGTTTGAGGTCTGGTCGCTACAGAGATGGTATCAGAGCACACGCTGACTGTAGGACACGACCACTAAGCTAAAGACCTAGATCACTTCTCACTCTCTTCTCTTCTGACTTCTCATATTTTCTACTCTTTAGGATGGCAGATGCAAGGAACAAGTTCACACAACCGGATGAAGATACACCCTTTGGACGCCACTTGAAGGAAGTCACTAGATACCTGAACATAGGAATACCAAGCTTCACGGGAACCTACAACGCCACTTTACCTGAAGAAGAGCGCTGGATGATTCAAGTTCAAATTCCAGGAAGGACGTTCATGCCAGTCACTGAGCCCATAGAGTTTTCTTTTGATGCACCAACTTGGAGTCTAGGAAAGAGTATGGCAGATCACATCGCCATGGGATGCATTGGAGAAGTCTACCGCAAGGATCTTAAGGATACTATCTACCAGATTTGTGGGCGCCGAGATGAACACTGGGAGATGATCAACACCAGGAAGGATAGATCAATTGCAGCTTTTATTCAGGAGTTAAACCAGCACATTCGACGACAGGAGAATCAGATGTGCGCTGACATGATAGATTTGAAGAAGGCCAGGACTAGAATCAAGGAACTGGAGGAAGAACTCAAGGCTACACGCAAAGGTTATGAAGAAGAAATTGAAGTATTGGTGGATAAGAATGCCGACCTAACAAAGAAGATTGGCATATTTATGGGAGGCCCGACACCAGTAGATGAAGACGAAGAACCCAAGGAGATTAGCCTAGAAGACTACATCATCATCGACGGCACCGACTCGGAAGCAGATAGTAGCGATGATGTCTATGTTGATGAAGCTGGAGCAGATATCATGGAGTCTACAACCGTAGAATATTTCTAGTAGACCACCTCATCAGCAGTAGTAGTCCACCATGTAAATATAGTAGTCCAAGCACTTTTGCGATAGTTAGATCGATTGTATGCCTTGTTTGTTTGATTGAAGTGAATTGTGTGCTTTTGCCTCATGTGCATATGGGTAGTGTTTTCTCTTTAGACCCCCTCTATTCTTATATCTCATCTTTTCTAAAAACCCTCAGATGCCTCCGAGACGTGACCCCGGATTTGCCTTTCCACCGGAGCTCACCCAGTTGATCCAGCAGCAGAACACCTTGATGTAGTTGCTAGTTCAGAATCAGAATCAGGGGAACAACAACAACAACCCACCACCACCACCACCACCTGTTGACCACTTAGCCCGTTTTCTTAGGCTGAATCCGCCGGTGTTTTCCAGTAGCACCGAGCCGATAGTAGCAGATGATTGGCTCCGCAAGATAGCTAGGGAGTTGACCACCGCAGGATGCACAGATGTGGAGAAGGTTAAGTTTGCCGCACATCAGTTAGAAGGACCCGCAGCATCTTGGTGGGAGAATTTCACAGCCACCTTCCCAGTCGACACTGTCACATGGGACCAGTTTCAGCAGGCTTTTCGTACCGCCCATGTTTCAGTAGGAGCAATGGCCATGAAGAAGCATGAGTTTCATAACTTGCGCCAAGGAGGACGGACAGTTGACCAGTATGTGGAGGAGTTTAGTAAGCTAGCACGTTATGCCCCAGATGACGTTGCTACAGATGCAGCTAAGCAGGAGAAATTCCTGGAAGGACTGAATGATGAGTTGAGTATGCAGTTGATGGTAGCCACCTTCAACAACTACCAGGAGTTGGTAGATCGTGCTCTTATGATTGAATGGAAGCAGCAGCAAATTGAGAACCGCAAGAGGAAGTATGGACAAGGAAAGTATAATTCAGGAGCTCAGCAGAAGCCTCGTTTTACCCCTAGACCAGGAGGACATTTTCAGCATACCCATGGAGTAGGTAGCTCGCACAACCACAATGGCACCAAGAATGGTAATGGGAATGGAGGAAGTAATGGACAGAACCGCAGCACCCCATCAACCCCAGCCAAGAAGGATTTGAGCCATGTCACTTGCTATAAGTGTTCGAAGCCAGGACACTATGCAAATGACTGTCCTGAAGGACAAAACGGAAATGGAAGTTCTAGGAAGAAGCCGAACCCTTTCAACAGGGGACAGGTGAACCACGTTAACGTGGAGGAGGTTGAAGCTCAGCCCGATGCAGTAATAGGTAAGTTTTTGGTTAAGTCATTTACTGCACTCGTTCTTTTTGATACCGGTGCATCGCATTCATACATATCAAGGGGATTTGTGGAAAAGTATAGCCTGCCCACTAGGATTCTTAAAACACCTATGCTAGTAAGCTCACCAAGAGCGGAGTACATGGCCAGACAAGGATGTTTTCAAGTGCCATTGAGTGTAGGGAGGCATGTTTTCCCAACGGATTTAATTATTTTGGAATCCCAAGGTCTGGATGTGATACTTGGTATGGATTGGCTGTAGATGTATGGAGGAAACATCGATTGCGCCAGTAAGACAATTTTGCTCACAACGCCAGAAGGAAGAAGGATCAAGTATGTATCCCGACATGCGCCAAACCGGACACAAGTAAATTCTTTATCAGGAGTTGTGCAGGAGGAAGTACCAGTGGTAAAGGATTTTCCAGATGTATTTCCCGAAGAGTTGCCAGGCATGCCACCGGATAGAGACATTGAGTTTTTGATTGAGCTATTGCCAGGCACTGGGCCAATATCGAAGAGACCATATAGGATGCCAGCAAAAGATCTGGTGGAAATTAAGAAGCTGATTAAGGAGTTACTGGATAAGAGATATATTCGCCCAAGTTCTTCGCCTTGGGGATCGCCAGTACTTCTAGTGGAGAAGAAGGATGGATCGTTAAGGATGGTTGTTGATTATCGAGGATTGAATGAAGTAACGATCAAGAACAAGTACCCACTACCAATGATCAATGATTTGTTTGATTGATTGCAAGGAGCTAAAGTGTTTTCCAAGATCGATTTGCAATCAGGATACCACCAGTTGAAGATTCGAGAACAGGATATACCTAAGATAGCATTCACCACAAGATATGGACTGTATGAGTATACCGTTATGTCATTTGGTCTGACTAACGCGCCTGCCTATTTTATGAACATGATGAACAAAGTGTTTATGGAGTTTTTGGATAAGTTCGTCGTAGTGTTCATTGATGATATCCTGGTTTATTCGAAGGATGAAGAGGAGCATAAGGAGCATTTGTGTTTGGTACTCGGAAAGCTCAGAGAACATCAGTTATACGCCAAATTCAGCAAATGTGAGTTTTGGTTGAAGGAAGTAGGATTCCTCGGACATGTTATATCTGGAGAAGGTATAGCAGTAGATCCCGCTAAAGTCGAAACCGTGACCAAGTGGGAAACACCAACAACAGTTGGAGAGATCCGGAGTTTTCTTGGACTCGCAGGATACTACCGGAGATTTATTGAGAATTTCTCAAAGATTGCAAAGCCTATGACGGAGTTGTTGAAGAAGGATACTAAGTTCAAATGGACTGAGGAGTGTGAGGCTAGTTTCCAGGAGTTGAAGAAACGTTTGGTTACCTCACCAGTGTTGATTTTGCCAGATCAGACCAAGGATTATGAGGTTTATTGCGACGCTTCACGTCGAGGACTTGGAGTAGTGCTTATGCAGGAAGGGAGAGTTGTTTCATATGCTTCACGACAACTGAAGCCCCATGAGTTGAATTACGCTACGCATGATTTGGAGTTAGCAGCCGTAGTGCATGCATTGAAGACATGGAGACCTTTCCTCATTGGAAATCATTGTGAGGTGTACACGGATCATAAGAGTTTGAAGTACATTTTCACGCAGAAGGAGTTGAACCTCAGACAAAGGAGATGGTTGGAGCTTGTCAAGGATTATGATATGAAATTGCATTATCATCCCAGAAAGGCTAATGTAGTAGCTGATGCATTAAGCCGCAAGAGCCATGTCAATAGGTTAATAACGGGAGAAATACCCAAGGAGTTAGCAGAAAATTTTCGTGAACTACGTTTGGAAATAGTTCCGAGAGGCTATGTAGCAGCATTGGAGATTCAGTCAACTTTGATGGATAGAATCAGAGAAGCTCAGAAAACTGACAAATAGATTGCCGCTATAAAGGAGAAACTGAGCAAAGGAAAAGCTAAAGGATTTCGTGAGGATGAGCACGACACCCTATGGTTTGAAGACCGTGTTTACGTGCCCAATGACCCGGAGATCAGAAAGTTGATTTTGCAAGAGGCCCATGACTCACCGTATTTGATTCACCCAGGAAATACCAAGATGTATTTGGATTTGAAAGATATTTTCTGGTGGACCGGAATGAAGAAGGATATTGCGGAGTATGTAGCAGTTTGTGACGTATGTCAGAGAGTAAAGGCAGAGCATCAGAAGCCAGCAGGATTGTTGCAACCATTTCCGATACCCGAATGGAAGTGGGATAAACTAGGCGTGGATTTTATCATGGGATTACCAAGGACTCGTTCAGGCTATGACTCGATTTGGGTTGTAGTTGATCGATTGACGAAGGTAGCACATTTCATCCCAGTAAAGACCACTTACACTAGTGCTAAGTTGGCAAAGATATACATGACCAGGATCGTATGTTTGCATGGAGTTCCGAGGAGCATCGTATCAGATAGAGGAACCCAGTTTACCTCAAAGTTCTGGAAGCAGTTGCATGAGACTTTGGGTACCAGGTTAGAATTTAGTACAGCTTTTCATCCGCAGACAGATGGACAGACTGAGAGAGTCAATCAGATTTTGGAGGATATGCTGAGAGCTTGTGCGCTAGATTATGGATCTAGTTGGGGCGATAATTTGCCATATGCAGAGTTTTCTTACAATAATAGCTATCAGACCAGTTTGAAGATGGCACCTTTCGAAGCTTTGTACGGAAGGAGGTGCAGGACACCGTTGTCATGGGACGAAGTTGGAGATCGCCAGTTGTTTGGACCAGATCTGATTAAAGAGTCTGAACATAAGGTGAAGTTGATTCGCGATAGGCTCAAGGTAGCCCAGTCCAGACAGAAGAGCTACGCAGATTCTAAACGCAAGGAGACAGTTTACGAATGTCGGAGACAGAGCTTATCTTCGAGTATCCCCACTTCGAGGGATTAAGTGCTTTGGAGTTAAGGGGAAGTTAGCGCCACGATTTGTAGGACCATATCGAGTTTTGGAGCATATGGGAGAAGTGGCCTACAAGTTGGATTTGCCAGAAGGATTGGCCGGAGTGCATGATGTGTTCCACGTTTCTCAGTTGAAGAAGTGTCACGCGGAGATGACTGACATACCTTTGAGGGACACAGTGCCATTAGAAGCAATTCAGTTGGATAACAATTTGACCTATGAGGAGAAACCAGTCAAGACCCTCGAGTTTGCCAGTCAAGTTACTCGTAGCAAGGTTATCAAGTTTTGCAAAGTTCAGTGGAGCCACCACACGGAGGATGAAGCCACCTGGGAGCAAGAGGAAGATTTGCTCAAAGACCATCCTCACCTATTTTCTAGCCAACCCGAATCTCGAGGGCGAGATTCATCTTAAGGGGGGTAGGTTTGTACCATCCCAAATTTTCAATTTGGAATGTTATACATTAGGTCATCATGCATATCATATTTTACTTTGCTTTTGGTCATGATCCTAGAAAATCCTAAGCAACTCAAGGACCCACGGAGAGAGTTGGGGATTTCGTTATTTACATATTTGAGTTTTCTCACATTATGTAAACAGGATCATTTGATTTTATTTATTTTATCATCAATTATTTCTATTACAAAAATATGAGAGAGGGAATAAAATGACTTTCCCAAAATATAGAAATATTGAGGATTTAATAAAAAAATCAAATAAGATTTATTTCGGAGTTTTTTGGTATTTTTATTTGAATTTAGGAAAAATGCGTGTTTTTCAAAGTTGTAGTTTGGGCCCAGATAAATGTTCACTTTATCGGGCTTGATTTTAGAAACCCGGCAAAATTTATTCTGTGATTTTTGGAGTCCGTTTAGTATTTCTTTTTATTTTTCTTCCGAGCGGATTTATAAAAAAACGCGAACCGACTATGGGCCGTATTCGGCTTGGACTCCGCCGGCTAAGGCTATAAAAGCCGCCGCCCCGGGGCCTGATAGCCCAGCCGCCGCCGCCACCTAAACCCTAACCCTAGCCCTTGTCCCGCCGCCGCCGCCCGCCGCCGCCGCCGCCGGAGTTGCGCGCTTTTCGAGGTTCGCCGCCGCCTCGTTTTCCGTGTTGTTTTAAAAAAAAATTTGTTCGTCGTTTTTCTTTTTCGTCGGATTTTCCGCGGTTATTTTCTGATCGCGATTTCTGATCCGATTTTCGTTTTAGTATAACTTTTCGCTCGTTTATCGGAATCAGGCGATTCAAGCGCCTGGAGTTTCATCTCGAAACCCTCTTTCTGAATAATCAACTTAAACAAGTTTTTGCTACTGTAAAATTTGCCCTAGATCCAGATTACTAGAACGAAGTTGTTTTCTTTCGCCGTTTGATTTCTTTTGCTTCATTCGATTTGATTCTTTTTGCCAACCAGGGTTCTTAAGTTGAACTTTCTGGTTAGATCTTCTATTTGAGTTTTACCTGTGCATTAGATGAGTACTTATTGTATGCTTGTTGTTTGTCTACGGTAGAATACCCGGAGTGCGCCGCCTGTTACGTTGAATCTCTAGGTTACGCGGATCATCAGCAAGGCAAGTAACACTTTGATCATACCCTTTTCTACAACCCAGTTTTATTGCATTAGATCAATCCTCACACATTGCATGATTAGGATCTAATTAAACTGTGGGATGGGAAGTAGATGAGGTAGTACCTATTACCTGTTTATTTTCAAACCTTTGGGAGTTACTTCTACGTTTGCTTATTATGCCATGCTATGCTAGTAGACGTGGATTGGGTGAGTGATATCCATGACAGATGTGAGATTGTTAATTAAGGGTTTATTTAAGGTGGCAACCTAACACACATCTGGGTGGATTGAGGCACCTGGGGTTACCAGGACTTGCCTATTTTCTTGGACCGCCACCCAGGCCCAAAGGGATCATGAGATTATTCATACTAGAAACTTCCGTGTGCAGCCACAAGCCAATATGGGCTCTGGCATAGTTGACTAAGTTGTGTGAACTCTTACAGTGGTAGGCTAGCAATTGTAGGGGAAAGTAGGTGTACCGGTCTACCCGTCGTAAGGTGCTAGCGCTTCTAAAAGGCTGTGTCTCGGTCATCTGTCTTGTCAAACACCCTGCAGTGCGAGAAACCAAACGGAGGTGATCGAGTCTTGTGCGGAAAAGTGCGCAAACCTCTGCAAAGTGTAACAAACTAATCATGGTTAGCCGTGTCCCCGGTTATGGACAATCTTGAGTATCTAGTACTTGGATTTTCATGTGAATCTCAACATGTTACTCTAAATTAATTTTGATGGGTTTTAATGATGTTACTTAATTGGGATTGAGAATGCTGTCAACCATTCTCAATGTTTCACAACCACCATGATAGTAATCAATTCTATTCCTTTGAACTAGGGAAAAATTGGCTTTACGCAAAAACTGTAACCATAGAGCTTTCCACCAGCCAAATATGCATATAGTATAGCTGTTGCATTCCATTATTCTCTATGTGTTACCTTGCCAGCATATTCCATGTACTGACCCGTTTTCGGGTTACAACGTTAATGTTGCAGACTTTTCAGACGACGATTAAGGAGTTTTAGGTCATGGTTCTATCCTCAGTGATGCCGTTGGAGTTGATGGACTCACTTATCTTCCAAGCCTTCCGCTGTTATCGTTATTAGATGGCCTTAAGCCATACTTATTGTAATAAGTTCTCTTTTGAGACGCTCGATGTAATAAGTGTGTGATTGCTACTCTGCTATAAATCCTTCGAGTACTGTGTGGTGTCAGCATTACTGATCCAGGGATGACACCGGAGCATAGAGATCAGACTGTTTGAGGTCTGGTCGCTACAGCCTCTCTTTGTTTGCCTCTTGTTTGCTTGTGTGTTGGTTTGTTTGCCGCGATGGCTTTACCAAAAGGTTTTGATCCTCACCTAAGAAGGTTGGAAGAAATTGAAAACAACATTAGAGGTTTTATGTCCTTGCAGTTTGAGCATAATAATTTCTTTAGAAACGAGCTTAAAGAACAAAAAAATTATGGGGGTACATGAATAAAGAGCTCGATGATATGTCTAAAGAATCTTATGGTCTGAAATCTCAGTTCGCTCATCTTGAAAACTTAATAGCCCAAATTTCGGATAAGCAGGCCACCTTAGTTAATAAGACGGCTGCCAAACCGAAAGAATTTGAAGATAATAAAGATGAAGATCTAAAAGTGATTGATGTGTCCCCTATTAAATCTTTGTTTTGCAATATGAATCTTGATAATGATGGGACTGGAGATGAGTCAACTTTAGCTAGAAGGCATCCCAATGATTCGGAGTTTTTAGATCTTGATGCAAAAATTGATAAAAGTGGGATTGGAGAGGTCAAAACTTTACATAGCAATGAATCCACTATCTTGGATTTCAAGGAATTTAATTATCATAATTGCTCTTTGATAGATTGTATTTCCTTGTTGCAACCCGTCCTAAATTCTCCACATGCTTATAGTCAAAATAAAGCTTTTACTAAACATATCGTTGATGCTTTAATGCAATCTTATGAAGAATAGCTTGAATTGGAAGTTTCTATCCCAAGAAAACTTTATGATGAGTGGGAACCTACTATTAAAATTAAAATTAAATATCATGAATGCTTTGCTTTATGTGATTTGGGTGCTAGTGTTTCCACGATTCCTAAAACTTTGTGTGATTTGCTAGGTTTCCGTAAATTTGATTATTGTTCTTTAAACTTGCATCTTACGGATTCCACCATTAAGAAACCTATGGGAAGAATTAATGATGTTCTTATTGTTGCAAATAGGAATTATGTGCACATAGATTTGATTGTTCTTGATATTGATTGCAATCCTTCATGTCCTATTATTCTTGGTAGACCTTTCCTTAGAACGATTGGTGCAATTATTGATATGAAAGAAGGGAATATTAGATTCCAATTTCCGTTAAGGAAGGGTGTCCGTGTCAAAGCCGGCGGATCTCGGGTAGGGGGTCCCGAACTGTGTGTCTAGGCCGGATGGTAACAGGAGGCAAGGGACACGAAGTTTTACCCAGGTTCGGGCCCTCTTGATGGAGGTAAAACCCTACGTCCTGCTTGATTAATATTGATGATATGGGTAGTACAAGAGTAGATCTACCACGAGATCGGAGAGGCTAAACCCTAGAAGCTAGCCTATGGTATGATTGTTGTTCTGTATGTTGTCCTACGGACTAAAACCCTCCGGTTTATATAGACACCGGAGAGGGTTAGGGTTACAGAAAGTCGGTTACAATGGTAGGAGATCTACATATACGTATCTCCAAGCTTGCCTTCCACGCCAAGGAAAGTCCCTTCCGGACACGGGATGAAGTCTTCAATCTTGTATCTTCATAGTCCAGGAGTCCAGCTGAAGATATAGTCCGGCCATCCGGACACCCCCTAATCCAGGACTCCCTTAGTAGCCGCTGAACCAGGCTTCAATGACGACGAGTCCGGCACGCAGTTTGTCTTCGGAATTGCAAGGCGGGTTCCTCCTCCAAGTACTTCATAGAAGATTTTGAACACAAAGATAGTGTCCGGCTCTGCAAAATAAGTTTCCACATATTGCCATAGAGAGAATAATATTTACACAAATCTAATCTGCTGACGTATTCCGTAGTGTGACACACCACAGCCAAGCCTTTATTTGAATCGTTTTACTATCCCACCTCAGTGCATCATGCGAGGCGGTTTCCTTGGCACGTCTTGTTAAAGCAGAGATCGTGTCCCCTTATTCCGGGATTCTCATCAATACGGGCGTGGGTAACCCAACCGCGCCATTGATTACGGCGCTTGGAGATAAGCGAGTTTTACCAGGCTGGTGGGGACACGTAGTTGCATCCACCCATATAAGGGGATAAGGATCCACCTTTTCACCTACGCCTTCTTCCTCCTTCGCCTATCCATTTTCGCGCACTCGAGCTCCAGCGCCCAAGTCCACACTCCCCACCTCAACCTTCTCCAGCCATGTCCGGAGTGGGAGGCAAGTGGATGGTCTCCTCCATTACGGAGGGACACATCAAAAGACTAAGGAAGGCCGGATACTTGTGTTACGACATTGCGCACCGGCTTCCTGAAGAGGGGCAGCTCATCCCCACCCCTAGGCCCCATGAGAGGGTGGTGTTCCTCCCCCATTTCCTCCATGGACTGGGCTTCCCTCTCCACCCATATGTCCAGGGGCTCATGTTCTACTATGGCCTGGATTTCCACGATCTGGCCCCGAACTTTGTCCTCAACATCTCGACGTTTATCGTCGTGTGCGAGGCTTTCCTCCACATCCGCCCCCATTTCGGCCTATGGCTCAAGACTTTCAATGTCAAGCCGAAGGTGGTGCGCGGCAACCAGGCGGAGTGCGGAGGCGCCATGGTGGGCAAGATGCCCAACGTCTTATGGCTCGAGGGCTCCTTTGTGGAGACCCTGAAGGGGTGGCAATCGGGGTGGTTTTACATCACCAAGCTGCGCGACCCTGAATGGGTCACAGCCCCCGAGTTCCAATCTGGACCCCCTACGCGGCTTACCTCCTGGAAGGAGACGGGCCTGTCGTGGGGTAAAAAGGAGAGCTGACCGGACTCCAAATATGCGTCCAAACCCTGGTGGACAAGAAGCTCAAACTTGTTAACGTAGTCCAGGTTATGCTCATCCGCCGGATCCTCCCGTGTCAACAACGGGCTTTCAACCTGTGGGAGTTCAACCCGGCACGGCACCGAACTCTGAGCAGGCTCTTCGACACGATGTACGAAGATGCCTAGAAGGTGCTTTTCAAGGGCGCCGAGGCCCCCGCATCCGCTACCGAGGATTGCGGATTCAGTACGCAGCGTAACGCTCATGCGGTAAGCTATTTTTACCTTTTATAGGGTATCAGTTTTTCATAGTTTGACTCCATGCGGGATCTAAGCTCCCTTACCTTTGACAGGATTGGTAGGAGACGTCTGGACAGATCAACTGCCCGGCTCCTTTGCCCGAAGGCCCAGCGGACGCTCGTTTGACGAAGCTGCTGGTCCCGGCACCCCATGTGGTGCCAGAGAAGAAGGCCAAGAAGAAGGCCACGGGGACTCGAAAGAGTGCCCGGCGCCCGGAGGTGTCGGATTCATCATCCGATGACTCCAAGACGCACTCCTCCCACGAAGACGAGGAGGAGGAAGAAGAGACCTCTCCCCCTCCAGCGGGGGAAGGGAAGAAAAGGAAGGCCTCCCCAACTGGGGAGGCCAAAGGGTCCAAGAAAGGGAAAACCCTTCCTCCGGACTACTCCACCAACGCCGACGACGGCGGAGAGGAGTGGCCGCTCAGGGCCAAGCCCCTGGCGAAATCGTAAGTATCCGGATACCAGAGTAATTCATAGTATTCCTTTATTGCACAGCTTTCCCTTATGTCGAATATGATTATGCAGCCCACCCAAAGACCGGCTCGACGCGTCGTCGAGCGGTTCACTGGACTCGTCGAATGTGAATTCGCTTCCGACGGCTTCCTCCCCCCGCCCTACGGACGACGCCGAAGTGTTGTCCCAACAGGTTCCAAGCCGGGAGGAGGTGGTCCTGGAGGCGCCGCAAGGCGACCTCCTGGACTCCAGGAGTAAAGGGGACAAAACCCCCTAGGGCTCCAAGTCCGGCTCTAGGCCGGACACCGCTCCGGAACCTTCAAAGGTTCCAGAGTCCGACGGACGACCTCCTTCCAAGAGGAGCAAGACCACCGTGCTGGTGAACCCCATCCAACCGGAGGCGCCGGACAATCTATTGGAGGTGCTCAAAGGCGCCTCCATCGACGAGGAGCACCGCACTATTATGAGTGCAGTGGTCCAGAAGGTTCAGTCCGCCAAGAGCGGACTGACTGAAGCTTGTACTAGCCTTTTAACAGGCTTTGAGGTAAGTAAAGAATGTGTAAATAATATTACCGCATAGACAGTAGCCCCTGATGCTCTGTTTGGCGTTCGGGAAGAAAAGCCGAATAGAGGATCAAAATGAAATTCGCAGGAGTCTAACAAAAAGGAGTCAATATGCATATGCAGGCTTCTCTGCTGGCGTCCGCCGTACTGACTGCGGAAGTGGACACGCTAAAGCAGAACCTCGAGCAGTCCGAGCAAGAGCTCGGGCGTGCCAAGAAGCAGCTCGAGGAGAAGGAAGGTAAGAAATACCTTGTTTTAAATATATATATATAAAGTGCAATTGCAAAAAATGACAGGATTATCGTGGCTATTGTAGGGGCCACGTCTGAGGTGGCGACCCTTAAGCAAGCACTGGTCGAGCCCGAGAAGAGGGCGGCCACGAAGCGCACCGAGCGGGAGAAGTATGAGGCCGAGGTTGGCAAGGTGCGGCAAGAGCTCCAGGCTCTCATGGAAAAACATGAGAGTTTGGAACTTGACTGAAAGACGCGAGCGTCCGAGCTCGCGGTGGCTATTGAAAATGCGAAGTCTGCCAAGGCCGAATCCCAGAAGACCCTCCGGGAGTTGGCTGAGGTGAAAAAGATAGCGGCGGGTAAGGCATTCTTTATGCAAAGCAAACACATAAACGTAAGTTACTTGTTACTTACCCGAATCCGGAGCTCTCCAGGAGCATTCGCAGATCTTCCTCGTAGCGTGTCCGATGCCGCCGCATTCTATCGAGCCGAGGAGGGCAGCTCGACAGAGAAGGTGTTCTGGTCTCAGTATGCTAAGGCCGGACACCCCGTGCCCCTGAGCGACCAGCTGAAGCAATTGGTCGAGCTCCAGAAGGCGGCCGAACAGGCCATGAAGGGCCTCATAGTTCGGCTGTGGCCTGGAGAGGCTCTGCTGGGAGCTATTTCGGGCTGGTGCGGCGGCTGGTGGGGGCCTTTCCAAGGCTCGAAGTCATCAAGCGCTCCATCTGCATTGAAGGTGCCCGTAGGGCCCTTGCCCGTGCTAAGGTGCATTGGGGCAAGCTGGATGTTGAGAAGCTTGTGAAGGACGGGCCACCGCCGGGGAAGGAGCATCTCAAGCCCGAGAATTATCATAAGGATGTTCTGAAGGGTGCCCGCCTTGTGGCGGATGAATGTTCCAGGCATGTAATATTTGAGTAAAACTCGCTCGGTTTGTCCTGTGCGCTGAAAACTTGTTCATATGCGCTAAGCAATGCTGTTGGAATTTAAAATATTACCTTCTGTGCGGTTGTTTATCAATTCTGAGAGATGGCGAGCCGTCGGCTTCTGCCCCCGTGCCGCTAGTGCTGGGGTGTTCGGGGATAAACCTGAGCGCTCTTTTTCCCATGTTTGGGTCCTTCGAGGGAGGCGCTCAGCGCAACGAACAAGGCAATCGGACTATAATGCGTGAACACTCTCACTTAGCCATAGAATTCTATAATTTTAAATTTCTGCGAAGCCCCTGGTATTCGGAAGACCGAGTTCGGGGCGCTATCCACGCCTTGGCCGAACAGAGCCGACTCCTCGCTCTAAGCGACATAAGTCTTTAAGGACTCGAAAAACCTCTCGAACAGCGACTGGCTCTCGCTTCATCATGACAGTCAGTTTTAGCTTTCTCTACTGAGGTGCTCGACCTAGCTCAACTGGGGCACAATCGCAGTAGTTCTCCTAGTACTACCTTAGCCGATATAGCGGAACGTAAGGCACCAAAACATAGGAGCCGGGCAAACCCAACTATTGACCCAAGACATGATTTAGAGACGATGCATATAATGCTATAAGTTCGGGGTGCCGCACTTGTTAAAGTGTTCAGACTTCTCACACCATATTGAGGGGTACTAAAGCCCCTGGCGTATTTTGGCCGTACCAAAGTGTACGGGTGCAGCATGTCGTTAAGGAACATATATTTGTAAAAAAAGAGTAATGCAGAAATAGACAAAAGCTATGCATTGTTTATTAAAAAGGGCTGCGATCAAAGCAGAACGATACAAATAATGCGATAAGCAAAAGGTTGGACTATTTAACATGTCCGTTCCAGGGGCAGGCTGCGGAATGGTAAGCGAAACAGGTATACTGCTCGTGATAGAGACCACCTGGGAGTTCCGTAATGCGGCATGGCTTGTCTGCTTCCCTGGTTCTTGCATCGTTTGTGCGGCAATTGAACTGCCGAACAGGCCTTCCGAAGAGTGGAGTCCTGAAAGTAAGAGAAAATTAAAAAATTGGCAGCCCCTGGTGCGGTTTAAGCCATGTTTCGGGCGTGCCGTGATGCTACCCCTCCCCCTGCACCAATGGTATTTCTAGAGCATAGTTATGTACGCGAAGTACTGGTGTCGCATTTTTGCGAGGGCTAGGGTTGGGGCCGCATTGCTACGCCTGCTCGGAACGTGCCAGGCAGTCTTGTTGTAGGTTACTTCGGACGCGCTTGACGGTGTCCAGACGTTTAATGGCCGGACTGGAGAACTGCATGGAGAGGCTGCTTTGTACTTCAGCAGCAAGGGCCGCCGTGTGTTCCTCCGTTCGGAGAGAGCGTTCGGTGTTTCCATTGACAGCAATTACTCCTCGAGGGCCTGGCATCTTGAGCTTAAGGTATGCGTAGTGCGGTACCGCATTGAACTTGGCGAATGCGGTTCGCCCGAGCAGTGCATGATAGCCACTGCGGAATGGGACTATGTCGAAGATTAACTCCTCGCTTCGAAAACTATCCAGAGATCCGAAGACCACTTCAAGTGTGACTGAGCCTGTACAGTTGGCCTCTACACCTGGTATTACGCCTTTAAAGGTCGTTTTGGTGGGCTTAATCCTCGAGGGATCTATGCCCATTTTCCGCACTGTATCCTGGTAAAGCAGGTTCAGGCTGCTGCCGCCGTCCATAAGGACTCTAGTGAGATGAAATCCGTCAATAATTGGGTCTAGAACCAATGCGGCGAATCCGCCATGACGGGTGCTAGTGGGATGGTCCCTTCGATCAAAGGTGATCAGGCAGGAGGACCATGGGTTGAACTTTGGGGCGACTGGCTCTACCGCGTATACGTCCCTTAACGCGCGCTTCCGCTCCCTCTTGGGGATGTGGGTTGCGTATATCATGTTCACCGTCCGCACTTGTGGGGGAAAACCCTTCTGTCCACTGTTGTTCGGCGGCCAGGGCTCTTCGTCGTCATCACTATGCAGCCCCTTGTTAGTATTTTCAGCATTTAACTTGCTTGCCTGCTTGAACACCCAACAATCCCTGTTGGTGTGGTTGGCCGGCTTTTCGGGGGTGCCGTGTATCTGGCACAAGCGGTCGAGTATTCGGTCCAAACTGGACGGCCCCCTAGGATTTCTTTTGAATGGCTTTTTCCGCTGACCGGATTTATAGCCTCTGAATCCGGCATTAACTGATGTATCCTCAGCATTGTCGCCGTTAATGCGGCGCTTCTGCTTGTTGCGACGCGACCTGCCACTACTGTCCCTGGTATCCGAATTACCAGGGTTCTTGGTCATATTGTTGCTATGAGCAAGCCAGTTGTCTTCTCCCGCGCAAAAGCGAGTCATGAGTGTCGTGAGTGCTGCCATAGATTTCGGCTTTTCCTGTCCAAGGTGCCGGACAAGCCACTCGTCAGAGATATTGTGCTTGAAGGCTGCTAGGGCCTCTGCGTCTGGACAGTCGACTATTTGATTTTTCTTTGTTAGGAACCATGTCCAGAATTGCCTGGCCGATTCATCTGGCTGCTGAATTACGTGGCTTAGGTCATCTGCGTCTGGGGGTCGCACATAAGTGCCCTAGAAATTGTCGAGGAATGCGACTTCTAGGTCCTCCCAACAACCGATTGATCCTGCTGGCAAGCTGTTAAGCCAATGCCGAGCTGGTCCTTTAAGCTTGAGTGGGAGGTATTTGATGGCATGGAGATCATCGCCACGGGCCATGTGGATATGAAGGAGATAATCCTCGATCCATACTGCAGGATCTGTTGTGCCATCATATGATTCGATGTTTACGGGTTTGAAACCCTCGGGGATTTGATGATCCATTACTTCGTCTGTGAAGCATAGTGAGTGTGCGGCACCTCTGTACTAGGCTATATCACGACATAGCTCCAATGAGCTTTGTCTACTGTGTTTGGCCCTGCCGGATTTGGGTCCGGCGTGACGGTTACCGTCTCGAGTCGTGGGGCGCCCACGCGATCCGTAGATCGATCTTGTTTGCCTTGGCTTGTCCTCCAACATATCTCGCAGGTCAGGCGCATTTTCCCATGCCTTCGTATGGGGTGTGGCTTGAGTGGAGGGCCGAGAGGCCTCTCTGTCGCGGCCACGAGGTGGCCGGTCGGCCGTATCAAGTGCTGGTGATGTAGGTTTAAGTGCTTCCTCCTCTAATCAGGGTAGCAACCTGCGCTTTGGGTAGCTCTTGGAGGGGCGTTCGAGTTTATGCTCTTCGGCCGCAAGGACTTCAGTCCATCTGTTGACTAGAAAATCTTGATCAGCTCTAAGCTGTTGCTATTTTTTCTTGAGGCTTCTTGCCGTGGCCATAAGCCTGCGTTGAAAACTCTCTTGCTCGACGGGATCCTCTGGCACGACGAATTCGTCGTCGTCGAGGCTTGCCTCGTCTTCGGAGGGAGGCGTATAATTATCGTCCTCGACCTCTATGTCTGCCGCTCTCTCATGAGGGCTGACTTCTCTATCCCCCTGTGTTGAATCTTGCTGGAGGGGGTTTTCTTCGGCACTCTCCAGAGTATTATTATCTCCCGTGCCGGAATCGCCGTGTTTGCTTTGGCGGGATTTTGAGCGGCGCCGTTGACGCCGGCGCTTAGGCTGTTTCTTGGAGGGGTCATCCTCCGCTGTTCCATCGCCATATCCTTCTTTTGGGGTGTCCACCATGTATATGTCGTATGACGAGGTGACTTTCCAGGGCCCAATAGGCGCTGGTTCTTCATCGTCTCCTGCATCGGCGTCCATACCGTCGATGTCTTTGAAGTCGAAGTCGAGCATGTCGGTTAAATCGTCGACAGTGGCTACAAAGTGGGTGGTGGGTGGGCTTTGAATTTCTTCATCGTCCGTATCCCAACCTTGCTGACCGTAGTCCGGCCAGGGCTCTCCTGATAAAGAGAGAGACTTTAGTGTCTTCAGAATATCGCCGAAAGGCGAGTGCTGAAAGATGTTCGCGGCAGTAAACTCCATGATCGGCGCCCAATCAGATTTGATCGGCAGGGGCGCGGAGGATTCGGAGTCCGGAGAGGAGTCCGGCTCCTTGGAGTCACGAGTCTCGCGGAGTGCAGGGCTGGTGTTCGGCTCGATCGCCGTTGGGATCGTAGCCCCCGAGGCGGCGTCCAACCACCCATCCTCGATCAGCGCAGTTGGCTTCGAATTAAGGGTCGAAGCCGATGCGGGTGCGGCCTCCAGGGCACTATTCGGCGGCAGAGCTAGATCATGCTCGCCGTGACAATGCGGCGCACTCGGTAGTGGCTTGAATCCGTCGAGGATCAAGTCCCCGCGGATGTCAGCCGTGTAGTTTAAACTTCCAAATCTGACCTGATGGCCAGGGGCATAGCTTTCGATCTTCTCTAGATGGCCAAGTGAATTGGCCCGCAGTGCGAAGCCGCCGAAAACGAAGATCTGTCCGGGGAGGAAGGTCTCACCCTGGACTGCATCGCTATTGATGATCGTAGGAGCCATCAAGCCTAACAGCGACGACACAGAGGAACTCTCAATGAAAGCACCAATGTCGGTGTCAAAACCGGCGGATCTCGGGTAGGGGGTCCCGAACTATGTGTCTAGGCCGGATGGTAACAGGAGGCAAGGGACATGAAGTTTTACCCAGGTTCGGGCCCTCTTGATGGAGGTAAAACCCTACGTCCTGCTTGATTAATATTGATGATATGGGTAGTACAAGAGTAGATCTACCACGAGATCGGAGAGTCTAAACCCTAGAAGCTAGCCTATGGTATGATTGTTGTTATGTATGTTGTCCTATGGACTAAAACCCTCCGGTTTATATAGACACCGGAGAGGGTTAGGGTTACACAAAGTCGGTTACAATGGTAGGAGATCTGCATATCCGTATCACCAAGCTTGCCTTCCGCGCCGAGGAAAGTCCCTTCCGGACACGGGACGAAGTCTTCAATCTTGTATCTTCATAGTCCAGGAGTCCGGCTGAAGATATAGTCTGGCCATCCGGACACCCCCTAATCCAGGACTCCCTCAAAGGGCATGGAGAACTTTCCTAGAAAGAAAATTAAATTACATTATGAATCTATTATGAGGGCCACTTATGGATTTCATACCAAAGATGACAATACCTAGATCTATCTTTGCTTTTATGCATAGCTAAGGGCGTTAAACCATAGCACTTGTTGGGAAGCAACCAAATTTTATTTTTGTTCCTTGCTTTTTAGTTCTGTTTAGCAATAAATAATTCATCTAGCCTCTGTTTAGATGTGTTTTTATGCTTTTAATTAGTGTTTGTTCCAAGTAGAACCTTTGCGAAGACTTGGGGAAAGTCTTGGCGATCTTGCTGTAAAACACAGAAACTTTAGCGCTCATGAGATTTGCTGCCATTTTTTACTGGAGAGTGATATTTAGTTAATTCTTTTTGAAAATGACTAATAGATAAATTCCACACGTCCATAAATTTATTTTAGAATTTTTCGGGTTCCAGAAGTATTCTAAACCTACAGATTACTACAGACTGTTCTGTTTTTGACAGATTCTGTTTTTCGTGTGTTGTTTGCTTATTTTGATGAATCTATGGATAGTAATAGAGTTTATGAACCATAAAAAGTTGGAATAAAGTAGGTTTATCACCAATATAAATAAAGAATGAGTTCATTACAGTACCTTGAAGTGGTTGTTTGTTTTATTTTACTAACGGAGCTCACGAGATTTTCTTTTAAGTTTTGTGTTGTGAAGTTTTCAAGTTTTGGGTAAAGATTTGATGGATTATGGAACAAAGAGTGGAAAGAGCCTAAGCTTGGGGATGCCCATGGCACCCCAAGGTAAAATTCAAGGACAACCAAAAGCCTAAGCTTGGGGATGCCCCGGATGGCATCCCCTCTTTTGTCTTCGTCCATTGGTAACTTTACTTGGAGCTATATTTTTATTCACCACATGATATGTGTTTTGCTTGGAGTGTCTTGTATGATTTGAGTCTTTGCTTTTTAGTTTATAAGAATCATCCTTGCTGTGCACACCTTTTGGGAGAGACACACATGAACCGGAATTTATTAGAATACTCTATGTGCTTCACTTATACCTTTTGAGCTAGATAATTTTGCTCTAGTGCTTCGCTTATATCTTTTAGAGCACGGTGGTGGTTTTATTTTATAGAATTATTGATCTCTCATGCTTCACTTATATTATTTTGATATTATCTTAGAACAGCATGGTAATTTGTTTTGGTTATGAATTTAGTCCTAATATGATAGGCATCCAAGATTGTATAATAAAAACTTTCATAAAAAGTGCATTGAGTACTAGGAGAAGTTTGATACTTGATAATTGTTTTGAGATATAAAGGTGGTAATATTAGAGTGTGCTAGTTGAGTAGTTGTGAATTTGATAAATACTTGCGTTGAAGTTCGCAAGTCCCGTAGCATACACGTATGGTGACCGTTGTGTAACAAATTTGAAACATGAGGTGTTATTTGATTGTCTTCCTTATGAGTGGCGGTCGGGGACGAGCGATGGTCTTTTCCTACCAATCTATCCCCCTAGGAGCATGCGCGTAATGCTTGGTTTTTGATGACTTCTAGATTTTTTTAATAAGTATGTGAGTTCTTTATGACTAATGTTGAGTCCATGGATTATACGCACTCTCACCCTTCCATCATTGCTAGCCTCTTCGGTACCGTGCATTGCCCGCTATCACCTTGAGAGTTGGTGCAAACTTCGCCGGTGCATCCAAACCCCATGATATGATACGCTCTATCACACATAAACCTCCTTATATCTTCCTCAAAACAGCCACAATACCTACCTATTATGGCATTTCCATAGCCATTCCGAGATATATTGCCATGCAACTTTCCACCGTTCCATTTATCATGACACACATCATCATTGTCATATTTCCTTGCATGATCATGTAGTTGACATCGTATTTATGGCAAAGCCACCGTTCATAATTTTTCATACATGTCACTCTTGATTCATTGCCCTTCCCGGTACACCGCCGGAGGCATTCATATACAGTCATACTTTGTTCTAGTATCGAGTTGTAATCATTGAGTTGTAAATAAATAGAGGTATGATGATCATCATTAATAGAGCATTGTCCCAAAAAAGAGAAAGCCCAAATAAAAAAAGGAAGGCCCAAAAAAAGAAATAAAAGGGGGCAATGCTACTATCCTTTTCTCCACACTTGTGCTTCAAAGTCGCACCATGATCTTCATGATAGAGAGTCTCTTGTTTTGTCACCTTCATATACTAGTAGGAATTTTTCATTATAGAACTTGGCTTGTATATTCCAACAATGGGCTTCCTCAAATGCCCTAGGTATTCGTGAGCAAGCAAGTTGGATGCACACCCACTTAGTTTCTTTTGTTGAGCTTTCATACATTTATAGCTCTAGTGCATCCATTGCATGGCAATCCCTACTCCTTGCATTGACATCAGTTGATGGGCATCTCCCTAGCCCATTGATTAGCCGTGTCGATGTGAGACTTTCTCCTTTTTTGTCTTCTCCACATAACCCCCATCATCATATTCTATTCCACCCATAGTGCTATATCCATGCCTCGCGCTCATGTATTGCGTGAAAGTTGAAAAAAAATTGAGATTACTAAAGTGTGAAACAATTGCTTGGCTTGTCATCGGGGTTGTGCATGATGAGAGCATTCTTGTGTAACGAAAATGGAGCATGACCAAACTATATGATTTCGTAGGGATGAACATTCTTTTTCCATGTCATTTTGAGAAGACATAATTGCTTAGTTAGTATGCTTGAAGTATTATTATTATTATGTCAATATTAGACTTTTGTCTTGAATATTTTGGATCTGAATATTCATGCCATAATAAAGTGAATTACATTGAGAATTATGTTAGGTAGCATTCCACATCAAAAATTCTGTTTTTATCATTTACCTACTCGAGGACAAGGAGGAATTAAGCTTGGGGATGCTTGATACGTCTCTAGCGTATCTATAATTTTTTATTGTTCCATGCTATTATATTATCTGTTTTGGATGTTAATGGGCTTTATTTTTACATTTTTATATTATTTTTGGAACTAACCTATTAACCCAAAGCCCAGTGCAAATTTTTGTTTTTTTGCCTATTTCAGTGTTTCGTAGAAAAGGAATATCAAACGGAATCCAAACAGAATGAAACCTTCAGGAACGTGATTTTTGGAACAAACATGATCCAGAGGACTTGGAGTGGACGTCAAGAAACAAACAAGGAGTCAACAAGGCAGGGGGGTGCGCCTACCCCCTAGGCGCGCCCTCCCCCCCCCCCCCCCCCCGTGGGCCCCTCATGGCTCAACCGACCTACTTCTTCCTCCTATATATACTCATATACCCTGAAAACAACCAAGAGCACCACGAAACCCTATTTCCACTGCCGCATCTTGGGGCCTTTTCCAGAGCTCCATCGGAGGGGGCATCGATCACGAAGGGCCTCTACATCAACTCCATGGCCCCTCCGATGATGTGTGAGTAGTTTACTTTAGACCTTCGGGTCCATAGTTATTAGCTAGATGGCTTCTTCTCTCTCTTTGAATCTCAATACAAAGTTCTCCTCGATCTTCTTGGAGATCTATTCGATGTAACTCTTTTTGCGGTGTGTTTGTCGAGATCCGATGAATTGTGGGTTTATGATCAAGTCTATCTATGAACAATATTTGATTCTTCTCTGAAATCTTTTATGCATGATTGGTTATCTTTGCAAGTCTCTTCGAATTATCAGTTTGGTTTGGCCTACTAGATTGATCTTTCTTGCAATGGGAGAAGTGCTTAGCTTTGGGTTCAATCTTGTGGTGCTCGATCCCAGTGACAGAAAGGGAAACGACACGTATTGTATTGTTGCCATCGAGGATAAAAAGATGGGGTTTATATAATATTGCTTGAGTTTATCCCTCTACATCATGTCATCTTACCTAATGTGTTACTCTGTTCTTATGAACTTAATACTCTAGATGCATGCTGGATAGTGGTCGATGTGTGGAGTAATAGTAGTAGATGCAGGCAGGAGTCGATCTACTTGTCACGGACGTGATGCCTATATACATGATCATGCCTAGATATTCTCATAATTATTCGCTTTTCTATCAATTGCTCGACAGTAATTTGTTCACCCACCATAATACTTATGCTATCTTGAGAGAAGCCACTAGTGAAACCTATGGCCCCGGGGTCTATTCTCCATCATATTAATCTTCCATCAACAAGCTATTTCTATTACCTTTTATTTTGCAATCTTTACTTTTAACCTTTATCATAAAAATACGAAAAATATTATTTTATCATCTCTATCAGATCTCACTCTCGTAAGTGACCATCAAGGGATTGACAACTCCTTTATCGCGTTGGTTGTGAGGTTCTTATTTGTTTGTCTTGGTACGAGGGACTTGCATGTGGCCTCCTACTGGATTGATACCTTGGTTCTCTAAAATTGAGGGAAATACTTACGCTACTTTGCTGCATCACCCTTTCCTCTTCAAGGGAAGACCAACGCAGTGCTCAAGAGGTAGCAAACGTATATATAATTTTTGATTGTTCCATGCTATTTTATTATCAATCTTGGATGTTTTATAATCATTTTATAGTCATTTTATATCTTTTTTGGTACTAACCTATTGACATGGTGCCAAGTGCCAGTTGCTGTTTTTCCATGTTTTTTACGT
Source organism: Triticum aestivum (assembly GCF_018294505.1). Lineage (NCBI taxonomy): Eukaryota > Viridiplantae > Streptophyta > Magnoliopsida > Poales > Poaceae > Triticum > Triticum aestivum. Next base: position 264,552,151 of record NC_057794.1, read on the forward strand.
CGCCTAAAATAAATATCAAACGGAGTCCAAATGCCACGAAACTTTACGGAGATTGTTTATGGACCAGATGGAAGATATTGGGCCCTGGTTGCACCTGGGGGAGTCTCGAGGAGGGGAAAACCCACCAGGGCGCACCAGGAGGCCTAAGCGCGCCCTGGTGGGTTGTGCCCTGATACGTCCATTTTGCATCATGCTTTTATATTGATATTTATTGCATTATGGGCTGTTATTACACATTATGTCACAATACTTATGCCTATTCCCTCTTATTTTACAAGGTTTACATAAAGAGGGAGAATGCCGGCAGCTGGGATTCTGGGCTAGAAAAGGAGCAAATATTAGAGACCTATTCTACACAGCTCCAAACGTCCTGAAACTTCACGGGAGATGTTTTCAGAATATATGAAAAATATTGAGCGCAAGAAGTTCACCAGGGGGGCCACACCCTTCCCACGAGGGTGGGGGCGCGCTGATGGCCATCTTCTGCTATATGAGGTCCTTCTATGAGAAAAAAATCATAAGTCATCTTCTCGGACGAAACTCCACTGCCACGAGGCGGAACCTTGGCGGAACCAATCTAGGGCTCCAGCAGAGCTGTTCTGCCAGAGAAACTTCCCTCTGGGAGGGGGAAATCATCGCCATCGTCATCACCAACGCTCCTCTCATCGGGAGAGGGCAATCTCCATCAACATCTTCACCAGCACCATCTCCTCTCAAAACCCTAGTTCATCTCTTGTATCCAATTCTTGTCTGCAAGTCTGGGATTGGTACTAGTAGATTGCTAGTTAATTACTCCTTGTAGTTGATGCTAGTTGGTTTATTTGGTGGAAGATCTTATGTTCAGATCCTATATGCATATTAATACCCCTCTGATTATGAACATGAATATGCTTTGTGACTAGTTACATTTGTTCCTGAGGACATGGGAGAAGTCTTGCTATTAGTAGTCATGTGAGTTTGGTATTCGTTCGATATTTTGATGAGATGTATGTTGTCTCTCCTCTAGTGGTGTTATGTGAACGTCGACTACATGATACTTCACCATTATTTGGGCCTAGTGGAAGGCATTGGGAAGTAATAAGTAGATGATGGGTTGCTAGAGTGACAGAAGCTTAAACCCTAGTTTATGTGTTGCTTCGTAAGGGGCTGATTTGGATCCATATGTTTCATGCTATGGTTAGGTTTACCTTAATACTTTTGTTGTAGTTGCGGATGCTTGCAATAGAGGTTAATCATAAGTGGGATTCTTGTCCAAGTAAGGGCAGTACCCAAGCACCGGTCCACCCACATACCAAATTATCAAAGTACCGAACGCGAATCATATGAACGTGATGAAAACTAGCCTGACGATATTCCCATGTGTCCTCGGGAGCGCTTTTCTCGATATAAGAGTTTGTCCAGGCTTGTCCTTTGCTACAAAAAGGATTGGGCCACCTTGCTACACTTTATTTACTTTGGTTACTTCTTGCTCGTTACAAATTATCCTATCATAAAACTATCTATTACCACTTATTTCAGTACTTGCAGAGAATACCATGCTGGAAACCGCTTATCATTTCCTTCTGCTCCTCGTTGGGTTCGACACTCTTACTTATCGAAAGGACTACGATAAATCCCCTATACTTGTGGGTCATCATGCCCACCTCGGGTGCCCCCCGGACCACCTCTTTCCTCTATAAATACCCCAATATTCCCAAAACCCTAGGGGGGTCGACAAAATATTCATCCAGCCGCCGCAGAGTCTAGAACCACCAAATCCAATCTAGACACCATCTCGGATGGGGTTCACCACCTCCATTGGTGCCTCTTCGATGATGCGTGAGTAGTTCTTTGTAGACCTTCGGGTCCGTAGTTAGTAACTAGATGGCTTCATCTCTCTCTCTCTCTCTCTCTTGATTCTCAATACAATGGTCTCTTGGAGATCCATATGATGTAACTCTTTTGCGGGGTGTTTGTTGGGATCGATGAACTTTGAGTTTATGATTGGATCTATCTTTTTATATCCATGAAAGTATTTGAGTTTCTTTGATCTCTTTTATGCATGATCTCTTATAGCCTCGTATTTCTTCTACGATATTTGGGTTTTGTTTGGCCAACTTGATCTATTTAACTTGTAATGGGAAGAGGTGCCCGGTAGTGGGTTCGATCTTACAGTGCTTGTTCCCAGTGAAAGAAAGGGAACCGACACGTATGTATCGTTGCTACTAAGGATAAAAAGAGGGGATCTATATCTACCGCCATACATAAACAGATCTCTTCTACATCATGTCAACGTTCTTATTGCATTACTCTGTTTTTCCATGAACTTAATACACTAGATGCATGCTGGATAGCGGTCGATGTGTGGAGTAATAGTAGTAGATGCAGGCAGGAGTCGGTCTACTAATCTCGGACGTGATGCCTATGTAATGATCATTGCCTAGATATCATCATAATTATTTGAGGTTCTATCAATTGCCCAACAGTGATTTGTTTACCCACCGTTTGCTATTTTTCTTGACAGAAGCCACTAGTGAAACCTACGGCCCCCGGATCTTCTTTCTCATATATTTGCCTTTGCGATATATTTTTATTTGCTTTTATTTTCAGATCTATTAAACCAAAAACCCAAAATACCTTGATGCAATTTATCTTTATTTATTTGTTTGGTGTTCGATCTATCAATCTACTACAAATTTACCTCACGTCTGTTTGCCTATCTTGAGGCGTTGTACCCGGAAGGGATTGACAACCCCTTTAACACGTCGAGTTGCGAGAAGTTGTTATTTGTGTGCAGGTGTTGTTTACGTTGTGTTGCTTGGTTCTCCTACTAGTTCGATAACCTTGGTTTCATATCTGAGGGAAATACCTACCGCCGATGTGCTGCATCATCCCTTCCTCTTTGGGGAAATACCGACGTAGCTTCAAGCGACATCAGTCCCTAGTAAAGCCTCTACTAGACTAGCTTGTTAATCAAAGATGGTTAAATTTCCTAACTATAGACATGAGTTGTCATTTGATGAATGAGATCACATGATTAGGAGAATGATGTGACAGACAAGACCCATCTGTTAGCTTAGCATAATGATCGTTAAGTTTTATTGCTATTGCTTTCTTCATGTCATATACATATTCCTTTGACTATGAGATTATGCAACTCCTGGATACCAGAGGAATACCTTGTGTGCTATCAAACGTCACAACGTAACTGGGTGATTATAAAGATGCTCTACAGGTATCTCCAAAGGTGTTTGTTGGGTTGGCATAGATCGAGATTAGGATTTGTCACTCCGAGTATCAGAGAGGTATCTCTGGGCCCTCTCGGTAACGGACATCATAATAAGCCTTGCAAGCAATGTGACTAATGAGTTAGTTGCGGGATGATGCATTATGGAATGAGTAAAGGGACTTGTTGGTAATGAGATTGAACTAGGTATGAAGATACCGACGATCGAATCTCGGGCAAGTAACATACCGATGACAAAGGGAATAATGTATGTTGTCATTACGGTTTGACCGATAAAAATCTTCATGGAATATGTAGGAACCAATATGATCATCCAGGTTCCGCTGTTGGTTATTGACCGGAGATGTGTCTCGGTCATGTCTACATAGTTCTTGAACCCATAGGGTCTGCACACTTAACGTTCGATGATGATTTGTATTATGAGTTATGTGTTTTGGTGACCAAAGATTGTTTGGAGTCCTGGATGAGATCACGGACATGACGAGGAGTCTCGGAATGGCTGAGGGGTAAAGATTGATATATTGGACGATAGTATTTGGACACCGGGATGGTTTCGGGACGTTTGGGATATTTATCGGAGTACCGAGGGGTTACCGGAACTCCCCAGGGAAGTAATGGGCCATAGGGGAGAGGGAGAGGGGAGACCACAATGGGTGGCACGTGCCCCCCCATGGGTTGTTCGAATTGGAGAAGGGGAAGGGGGCGCGGCCCCCCTTTCCTTTCCCCCTCTCCCTCTCCTTCCCTCTTTCCCCCTCCATGAGAAGGAAAAAAGGGGGGCGAATCCTACTAGGACTGGAGTCATAGTAGGACTCCCCCCTCTTGGCGCGCCCCTGGTGGCCAGCCTCCTCCTCTCCCTCCTTTATATACGTGGGCAGGGCACCCCTTCGAGACACACCAAGTGTTCCAAGCCATGTGTGGCGCCTCTCTCCACATTTTACTCCTCCGGTCATAGCGTCGTAGTGCTTAGGCGAAGCCCTGCACAGATCACATCACCATCACCATCACCACGCCATCGTGCTGACGAAACTCTCCCTCGACCCTCTGCTGGATCAAGAGTTCGAGGGACATCATCGACCTGAATATGTGTTCAACTCGGAGGTGTCATACGTTCGGTACTAGATCGGTTGGACCGTGAAGAGATTCGACTACATCAACCGCGTTAACCTAACGCTTCTACTTTCGTTCTACGAGGGAACGTGGACACACACTCCCCCTCTCGTTGCTATGCGTCTCCTAGACAGATCTTGCATGATCGTAGGAAATTTTTTGAAATTTCATGCTACGTTCCCAAGTAGTGGTATCAGAGCCAGGTCTATGCGTAGATGATATGCACGAGTAGAACACAAAGAGTTGTGTGCGTAATAGTCATACTGCTTACCACCAACATCTTATTTTGATTCAACGGTATTGTTGGATTAAGTGGCCCGGACCAACCTTACATGACCACGTTCATGAGACCGGTTCCACCGACAGACATGCAACTTGTTTTGCATAAAGGTGGCTGGCGGGTGTCTGTTTCTCCAACTTTAGTTGAATCGAATTTGACTACGGTCGGTCCTTGTTGAAGGTTAAATGATGCGGAGCATCCCAAGGTCATCCCCATGAACCTACCATCGCCTCACCAAGTACCTAGCGGACCCATTTAGGGAGTCCTGGACTAAGGGGTCCTCGGGCGTCCGGCCTGTTATCCATGGGCCGGACTGATGGGCTGTGAAGACATAAAGGCCGAAGAGTGCACCGTGTCCGGGTTGGACTCTACTTGGCATGGAAGGCAAGGTTGGCGACCGAAGATTCCTTCTTATGTAACCGACTCCATGTAAACCCTAGATCCCCTCGGTGTCTATATAAACCGAAGGGGATAGTCCGGAAAGGACATCACATATACTCATTACCATATTCATAGGCTAGGCTTCTAGGGTTTAGCCATTACGGTCTCGTGGTAGATCAACTCTTGTAATACTCATATTCATCAAGATAAATCAAGCAGGAAGTAGGGTATTACCTCCATAGAGAGGGCCCGAACCTTGGTAAACATCGTGTCCCCCGTCTCTCCTGTTGCCATCGATCCTAGACACACAGTTCGGGACCCCCTACCCGAGATTCGCCGGTTTTGACACCGACATTGGTGCTTTCATTGAGAGTTCCACTATGCCATCGACAAAAGGTTCGATGGCCCCTTCAATCATCAATAATGACGTTGTCCAAAGAGGAACCTTCCTCCCTGGACAGATCTTCATATTTGGCGGCTTCGTACTGCGGGCCAACTCGCTTGGCCATCTGGAGCAGATCGACAGCTACGCCCCTGGACATCAGGTCAGATTCGTAAGCTTGAATTACGTCGTGGACATCCATGTAGATTTGATCTTCGAAGGATTCGAGACCACGGCAATCGCTCCGAATCGCCTCGATGAACATGGCTTAAACCTGTCATCGGGCCGCATCCAGGAGATAGCTCCTGCAGCAGCTCTGGCCTTAAATCTGGAGCAGATCAAGTCGCCCGAAGATGGGAAGCTCGACCCCATCACGGGGGCTACCGATTCCGCGGCGCTGGAGCCGCACGCAGATTCCACTTCATACGGTATCTGCATCAACGGAACCTCGAACTCGCCTCCGATGTCGAACTCGGAACCCTGCGAGCCCGCGTATACCGAACTCGATCGGTTATCGATCTTCAAGTTCAGCACCGCAGATGTCTTCCAACATTCGCCCATGGGTGACATACTAAACTCGCTAAAAACCTATCCCTTGCAAACGACTCGTCGCTGAACTATGCTCGGTTCGAACTTTCAGCGGATGATGGAGAATTTTGTTTCCCACCCGCCACCCACTTTGTAGCCACTGTTGAAGACCTAACCAACACGCCCGACCCCCGCCCCGAAGACATCGACGGTGTGGACGACGATAAGGGGTAGGGCCAGAGCTTACTACCCGCTCGACATGGGATGCCCACTTCATGGTATGACATGAGTATAATAGACACACCTTACGGTGCTCTCGACGATGAAAGCGAGGATCCGGTCGAGAATAAACCGCCTGGTACAGAGCCCGGACAACGGCACCCTAGGTCACATCACCCAAGAGAAAACACTGCCAGCACCAGAGAAGATGATACTCCGGACAACAAAGACCCTGTTGAGGTAGAATCCGAGCAGGAGGAACAGGAAGGCGGGCAAGACAGCTCTGATGAACAGACCACATATGGGGACTCGGAGGACAGCAATTATGTCGGTGTTCTGGAAATGGGGGTCCCCAGACTTTCCTGCCTGCGGCCCGCGGCATGGCTAAGCCAGCTGTCCGTACGACCCATCTTCATCAACAAGGCATCCAAGACCCTCACGAGGGGCCAAGCCTCGCGAGGCGGACGATGCAAGACCTCCTCTAGAGTTGCCTAGTCAGGCAGGCTCATGAGGAGCGGAGATATCAAGGTGAGGCAAACCTCACGAGGCTCTCGTGATGTGAGCCATGACAATCGACACCAGGCGGGCGCCAGCGCGCGTAGCTTCCTTATTTCCTCTTTGGTGCTAAGGAGACTAGCATAGGCGAGGAGTACCGAGGCATCAGGCAAAGGTTGCCATTTTGGTGCAACAAGACCAAGACCAGAAGGACGGCAAGATGGAGGTCATCTTGGAGCCCAAGACGGCGTCACCACCAGAGCCTTTGGCAGGCGAAGACCACCTTTGTCAGGATGGCTTGTACTAGCTGCCCCCCTTCAAAATTGCTTGCCGTTGTTGGCTCCCTTCCCACACAATATTTGGGAAGAGGACCAGGGACTCTATAAATAGGACTAGCCACCACCATAGGCAGGGAGGGCCAGAAAATCACTCTCACCCACACAAGTTGGCCAAGCACAAGAACACCTCAACCTAAGGTGGTTGTTCTTCCCCTTGTATTGTTCATCATCAGCCCAAGAGGCAATCCACCACCACCACACTGGAGTAGGGTATTACACCACAACGGTGGCCCGAACCAGCATAAATCTTGTGTCTTTCTGTGTTGCGAGTTCATCGAGTTCGTCCGCGAGATCTTAGAGAGCTAGGGCATAGATCAGTGGGAGGAAAAGACTTCGCGCGCACCCCAGTGTTCGAACCTTAAGGGTTTGCCGGAACACCACAGCCGACATTTGGCGCCAGGTAGGGGTGCATCATAGCTTCCCCTTCGTCGATCTGCGCTCCATCGCCACCGCGCTTCGCCCAAATGGCAGGCGCCCTACCGCCGACCCCAATTGTCGGCATTGATAACGGGGCCAGGGGCTCCGAGCCCTGGACCTCGCCCTGCGGCGGGTGAAGTGGCTGCCCAAGTTCAGGCCAGAGATGCCGCCGTGCTACGACGGTGCGGCGGACCCGCCAGCTTTCCTGCTGGCGTACGAGGAGGCCGTCCTCGAAGCCGGGGGTGATGACAAGGTCATGGCCAACTGGCTTCCCATGGCCCTCACCGGCGAGCCACGCGCCTGGCTGCTCAACCTTCCTGGATCCACAGTGGCATCTTGGGAGGAGCTCTGTGACCTCTTCACTACTCGCTACGTGGTGCCAGCACACCACGCAGTCGCGGCCCTGCTGGGCGGCTCTCAAGCACCGCCATCAGATCGCCACGCCAAGTCGTTCCTTCGTCAGATCGGAGCCACCTCCAGGCACCCGGGGGCTCCGCCGGGCTGGGCTGCGTCGGAGGCCGACCTTACCTTCGGCTCAGAAGACCACCCCGACTCCATCGCCGGCTCCGGAATGCTCCCGATGCTCTACACGCCCACCATATGCAACGTGGCCATCACCAAGACCCTCATCGACGGTGGTGCTGGCCTCAACTTGCTCTCCGTGGATGCCTTCAGCCTTCTCCACGTGCCACTCGAGCGGCTCGGCCTCAGTAAGCCCTTCTCGGGAGTGGGTGATGGAGCTGCCCACTCCCTGGAACAGATCCGCCTCCCTGTCACCTTCGGCACACGCGACAACTACCGCACCGAGCTGGTGGACTTCGACATCGCTCGCATCGGTCTCCCGTACAACGCCATCCTCGGGTACCCGGCTCTCGCTCAGTTCATGGCGGTGACTCACCCGGCTTACAACCTCATGAAGATGCCAGGGATCAAGGGCGTCCTCACCATCAAGGGGGACACTAAGGAGGCCGTGAAGGTGCTCAGGCTCGGCTTCAAGACCGTGGCAGCAGCACAACCCGCCGACACCGGTGCCCCCGCGGCCAGGGAGGCCGCACCCACCAAGAAGAAGAAGTTGTTCACCCAAGACAAGGCGGAAACTAAGCAGGTATCGGTCAGTGAGGACGGGTCTTCAGGAGCCACATTTACCATAGGAGCCGGCCTTGACCTGGAACAAGAAGAAGCCCTGGTGAGGTTCTTGCGCGCGAACAAGGAGATATTCGCATGGGAGCCCAATCAGCTGGTAGGGGTCCCAAGGGAGGTGATCCAGCATCATCTAAGGGTATGCCCCAACATCCGCCCCGTGAAGCAGCGAGTGAGACGGCAGTCCACTGAGAAGCAGGCCTTCATCATCCAAGAGACACGCAAGCTGGAAGCGGCAGGTGCCATCCGAGAGGTCCGATACCCCAAATGGCTGGTGAACCCTGTCGTGGTGCCGAAGAAAGGCGGGAAGGAACGGATGTGCGTTGACTTCACCAATCTTAACAAAGCCTGCCCTCAAGACCCGTTCCCACTCCCGCGCATCGACCAGATTGTTGATTCCACCGCCGAGTGTGACCTGTTGTGCTTCCTGGATGCGTTCTCAAGGTATCATCAAATCAAGATGGCGGTGGAAGATGTGGAGAATACGGCCTTCCTGACACCATGTGGGGTGTACTGCTACATCTGCATTCCCTTTGGGCTGCGCAATGCAGGCGCGACCTTTCAGCGGTTGATGCACATCGCTCTGGGGCGGCAGCTCGGGAGGAACGCAGACGCTTACGTCGATGACATAGTGGTCAAACCTCGCGAGGCAAGGACATTGATTCAAGACTTGGAGGAGACCTTCTAGAGCCTGCGCCAAGTGAGCTTGAGGCTCAACCCGGAGAAGTGTGTGTTCGGTGTCCCCTCCGGCAAGCTGTTGGGATTCCTCGTGTCCCACAAGGGGATTGAGGCGAACCCGGAGAAGGTCAAGGCTATCGAGGACATGAGCCCGCCGCAGACCCTCAAAGAGATGTAGAAGCTAGCAGGGTGGGTGACTGCGTCAGGGCGTTTCATCTCCAAACTGGGAGAGCGCGCCTTACCATTCTTCAATCTCATGAAGAGGAAGGGCCCGTTCGAGTGGAACCCGGAGGCCGACCGGGCCTTCCAAGACCTCAAGAAATACCTTACTAGCCCTCTAGTGATGGTGGCACCACAGCCCCTCGAGCCTCTGGTACTCTACCTTGCTGCCACCCCGTACTCCGCCAGCGCGGCGTTGGTGGCAGTTCGGGAGGAGCGCCAAGCCAAGGGCGCTGTGACGCCCCCGATTCAATCATACACTAATCATACACGCAAACGTGTACGGTCAAGATCAGGGACTCACGGGAAGATATCACAACACAACTCTACAAATAAAAATAAGTCATACAAGCATCATATTACAAGCCAGGGGGCCTCAAGGGCTCGAATACAAGAGCTCAATCATAGACGAGTCAGCGGAAGCAACAATATCTGAGTACAGACATAAGTTAAACAAGTTTGCCTTAAGAAGGCTAGCACAAACTGGGATACAGATCGAAAGAGGCGCAGGCCTCCTGCCTGGGATCCTCCTAAACTACTCCTGGTCGTCGTCAGCGGGCTGCACGTAGTAGTAGGCACCTCCCGAGTAGTAGTAGTCGTCGTCGACGGTGGCGTCTGGCTCCTGGACTCCAACGTCTGGTTGCAGCAATCAGGTAGAAGGGAAGGGGGAAAAGAGGGAGCAAAGCAACCGTGAGTACTCATCCAAAGTACTCGCAAGCAAGGAGCTACACTACATATGTATGCATTGGTATCAAAAGGAATAAGGCTATCATATATGGACTGAACTGCAGAATGCCGGAATAAGAGGGGGATAGCTAGTCCTGTCGAAGACTACGCTTCTGGTAACCTCCATCTTGCAGCAGGAGAAGAGAGTAGATGGTAAGTTCACCAAGTAGCATCGTGTAGCATAATCCTAACCGATGATCCTCCCCTCGTCGCCCTGTGAGAGAGCGACCACCGGTTGTATCTGGCACTTGGAAGGGTGTGTTTTATTAAGTATCCGGTTCTAGTTGTCATAAGGTCAAGGTACAACTCCAAGTCGTCCTGTTACCGAAGATCACGGCTATTCGAATAGATTAACTTCCCTGCAGGGGTGCACCACATAACCCAACACGCTCGATCCCATTTGGCCGGACACACTTTCCTGGGTCGTGCCCGGCCTCAGAAGATCAACACGTCGCAGCCCTACCTAGGCACAACAGAGAGGTCAGCACGCTGGTCTAAATCCTATGGCGCAGGGGTCTGGGCCCATCACCCATTGCACACCTGCACGTTGCGAGGGCGGCCGGAAGTAGAACTAGCCCCCTTAATACATGAGCAGGCTTACGGTCCAATTCGGCGAGCGCTGCTCAGTCCCTGACGTCACGAAGGCTTCGGCTGATACCATGACGTCGAGTGCCCATAACTGTCCCCGTGTAGATGGTTAGTGCATATAGGCCAGTAGCCAGACTCACATCAAATACCCAGATCTCGTTAAGCGTGTTATTTTGAAGTAACCGCGAACGCCGACCAGGGCCAGGCCCACCTCTCTCCTAGGTGTTCTCAACCTGCCCTGTCGCTCCACCACAAAGTTGCAGTCGGGGGCTATCGGGAACCCAGGCCCACCTCTACCGGGATGGAGCCACCTGCCCCTTCAGCCCCCATCTCCGAACAGTATCATAAGTAATGTAACTGTATAAGTATATAACATATGCCCGTGATCACCTCCCGAAGTGATCACGGCCAAGTAGTATAGCATGGCGGACGGACAAGAATGTAGGGCCACTGATGGTAAACTAGCATCCTATACTAAGCATTTAGGATTGCAGGTAATGTATCAACAGTTGTAGAACAATGACAGGCTATGCAGCAGAATAGGATTAACGGAAAGCAGTAACATGCTACACTACTCTAATGCAAGCATTATAGAGAAGAGTAGGCGATATCTGGTGATCAAGGGGGGCTTGCCTGGTTGCTCTGGCAAGAGAGAGGGGTCGTCCACACCGTAGTCGATCAGGGTAGCAGCGACGTCAGTATCGTAGTCTACTGGAGAGAAGAGGGGGGAGAAACAATAAATATAATGCAAACAAAGCATCACAAAACATAAAGAGGCAAGACGTGGTGCTAGGTATGCCCTAACGCGGTAGGAGGTGATACCGATGAAGGGGGGAAACATCCGGGAAAGTATTCCCGGTGTTTCGCGATTCCGGACCGATGAACCGGAGGTGAAATGTTGCAGGTTCGCTATGCTAGGGACGCGTGGCAGACGAACGGGCTACGTATTCGGATTCATCTCATCGTTCTGAGCAACTTTCATGTACAAAGTATTTTCATCTGAGTCACGGTTTATTTTATATGATTTTTAAAAGAATTTAATAATTTCTAGAATTTAATTAATTATTTTATTTAATTCAAAATTGAATTTATGACATCAGCCTTATGTCATGCTGACCTCAGCAGTCAACAGGGGTTGACTGGTCAACCTGACAGATGGGGCCATTGACTGGGTCAACAGCACAGTCAGCAGGTCCAGTCAGCAGTCAATGGTCCTGTTGACTAGTCAAACTTACGCGTGGGTCCCACTTGTCATAGTCACAGTTTAACTAAACATAATTAATTAGTTAATTAATTATTAGGTTATCTAATCAGAGTTAATCAGGTTAATTTAACAGATCTAATTAAGTTAATTAATTATTAAATTAATTAATTATTAATTGTTTTTAGTTATTTTGATATTCTTTTTTTGTTCTAACAGGGGCGGCCCCACTAGTCATACCCACAGGGGGGTTAGCCCTTAAACTAATATGGGGGGTTATCACCACTGTTCCAACAGGGACCGGCTGGCTCGCTCAACAGAACCCATGGCGGGGTGTGCCGCCGGCGATGGCGCGCGGGCAGGCGCCATGACGGCAAGCAGTGGGCGTCGTCGGCAGAGGCAGCGCCGGCGAAGGGCGGGGCGCGCGTGGCAGGCGGGTTTACGGGCGCGGGTGCAGGGTCAAGGCCGTAGCCCAAGCGGCGGCCAGCGCGCGAGGGCCGCGGTCACGGAAACGCGCGGCGGGCGTGGATGGTGGGGCGCACGGCCCAAGCACGGCGCGGGGAAGGAGGCCGCGGCCCCGGGGTGGCAACGGGGCGCTGGGCGCGCGAGCGCGCGTGCATCGTCGGGGGCCGGCGCGTCCAGGAGCTGGGGCGCGGCGCGCGGGTGCCGGGTGCGTGCACGGGACGGCGGGGGGGAGGGGGCGCGGGCACGGCGGTGACCGGACGAGGAGAGGGGGAGCTCACAGGGGAGCTGCAGGGATAAGGCAGTGCACTCGGGGAGGTGGCGACAGTGTCGCCGGTGATGGGGGTAGCGGAGGGCGGCGACGTTCGGGGAAGCTGCCGGCGTCGGGGTCGAGCGGCTCCGCGCTCAGGGCGGTCCAGCTGGGAGGAGGACGAGCAGGCGACGACGAGGAACGGGTGCCGGCGAGGTAGAAGCGGGGCGACGATGACCGACGGGGTCGTGCGGCCCCGATCCAGATCGGGGGGGGCGAGTGAGAGAGGGGAATTGGGGGGAAGTGGGGGATCGTGGGGGGGAGTGGGGTTCGGTTGGGCTAGGGTTTGGTCACCCCAGGGGTGTTGTAGGAGCCGGCTGGGCCGGCCTAATTGGCCCCGAGGCCATCTGGGCCGTGGCCCAGCGCGGGGGTAGGGGGACTTCTCTTTTATCTTTTTTTTGTATTTTTGTTTTTCTTTTGTTCTTTCTGTTTTATTTCATTTCCTTAATTGTTTTAGTTTTGTAAAACATATAGTTAGCACCTAAATTACTAATAGTAATTATATCACCGCCACAATTATTCTTGTAGTTATAAAAAGTAGTTTTTAATAATTTAACTATTTAAGAGACGTTTAAATAATTGTTTCAGCGACGGTTCCTATTATCTAGTGCATTTAATCATTGTATGTTAATTTGGATCCACCACCATAATCATCTATGATTTATTTGCTACACTTTGAACATTTTAGATTTGACTTTTTGAAAACTTTAATTGTTTGACATTAATTTAATTTTGAATATGAATCGGTTTTGATCTAACTCGAGACTAACTACAGTGACTGAGGTGACATGGCATCATTAACAGGGATTTACTGTAGCTTAATTATCCAGGCGTCACAGTTCTCCTCCACTACAAGAAATCTCGTCCCGAGATTTAAGAGGGGAAGTGAGGGGAATTTGGTTATGAAATTCTAACGGACCTTCTCGGTCTTGGTTTCTCTTCTCGAAGTGGTCGATCCATTATGTTGATGTATTCATTTTTCTCCTTTAGGTCATCATGATGTAGTACGCATCTTTTCTTCTGGAACTCCGTCGTGCTTACGACTAGGACAGGGGGGGCTCGACAAGGATGGAAGGCTATAAGGGGTAATCACAGGGGGTTATCCCATGAATGATTACATGAATATCTCTCGAGTTGGTCAAATGAAACACATCGAGAGCCAAGAAAGAAGGTACAGTAAGAAGTTTCAAGTGGTTTAGACAATCGTTCGCTGTCTGGAACGGCGCACGAAAAGGGTTCGGAGCAGCAGGAATAGGTATTGTTTCTGATACCAGAGTAGATCATCTCTAGGAAGGTGACCTATGAACTACATACGAAGTCAAGCGCGAGGAATAACTTCGGAGATAGAGGTGTACATGAGAGTCAGGTTTCGATCCTGGGAACTGTGGGTTATGGGCCCACCATGTGAGTTAACGGTAGGAAGGGCGGTGACGTCTTGCATGACCATGTGGGCAAGACATGTCAGCGGATAGCATGTCAGTTATGTTGGCAACAACATCGGTACCAAGGGCGAGGGACGAAGAGAACCATTTTCCTGCTCGTTGAACGAGGCGGACCAATAGGCAAAGTTCTCGTCCATCGGGGGTTACCAGGATGTCAACAACAATAGTAACAGGGTCTTACTGACAGAGTTGTACACTCAGGTGCTGATAAAAGCAGTGACGCATTACTGCTTAGATCATATAAACCTCAAGAAGGTTAAACAGAACAATGGAAAGGAAAATATGATTATCAGATTAAACAGAACAATGGAAAGGAAAAATGTGTTTAAACACATATTTCAAGGGTATATCCTTCCCAAGGACAAGCAGAGCATGATATCCATGACAGGATATAACATAGAATACCATTTAGGTAATGGGAGAGGAATTTCATGACATTACCCATACAATGATGTTTGGATAATTGAGCAAGAAGCATTCAGCATTGGGCTCCAATGTTCTTGTTGAAAATCGTAGTACCATAGGCATGCTTCGAGATAGCATTGACATGGTCTTTAATCAAAGGTCAGACTCTGGATACACAAAGGGATTCATCATTAAGCCAAGGAGATGATGAAGAGGTGGCTGATGGACTCAGCAATAATTCAAGGAGGTATCCAAAAAGATGGATTTCCACAGTTATGTGAAAAAGGAGATAACATTTGTCGGATCAAATGATAAAATGATGTATGCTCAAGGAAAAACATACACAATTAAACATTAATTGAAAAGGGTGCCCAAAGTATGGCCTTAGGTAGCATGATCAAATGTTAGAATGCTGATTCAGTGATCAATAGTCTAAGAATGAACCTTCGACCATTAATTTCAAAGCAATAGGGTTGCTAGAAGGGCAGAATCCAAACAGCACCGTTCACCTGTTGGTATCCCGGTTAGAACCAACACGGGGACCAAGAAAGAAAGGTGATGGTGAGAAGTATTACCTGTATCAAGAATCCTTAAGAGGTGGTTAAATTCTCACGACTTTCTTGACATTAAAGATGGTAATACTCCAAGGTAAAGAAGAACAAATGCTGGATAGCAAGGAACTCAAGGTATAACACAAAACACGACAAGTTTGTGTTGGAGGGAAGTCAATAAAGTGGTCGATGATAATACAGATCATCGAGGGCAAGGATGGTATTTCTCATCATGAACTCAATTGACATCATGGAAGAGCTCAGAATGCCGATGATGATCACGACACAATTGTTGAGAGATTTCATGAAGATGTAATCGGTCGGCGATGACATCAAGCCAAAGGAATGATGAAGTGAAAGGTTACTGAAACCAAGGGTATGACACAAACTCAAAACAAGCTTGTAGTTCAAGGCAAAGTGTTATGACGAGGAAGATCGACGTAAGCTTAGCTCATCATCGAAAATTTTGCTCTGGGAAGAAGGACCAGGTAGCACAGTTAAATTTTTGCATGATAATGATATGGCCAATCAGGCTAGGAATGACTTGAAGGGTTATTAAACTCGTAAGCAATGAAAATTACTTAGGAGTTATTGAATCGGAGTACAGACTCGATTCACTATTCGGTGTTCTCAGTTGATGACAACCCAGAACCCAAGAAAAATTGGATTAGGGGAGAAATAACATTTGATGAAGAACCCATAAGAAGTTATGTAGTACCATGACATTATCAAGATATCATAGTGTAATACTCGACGGTAGATCAAAGTAAAGGTTGGACAAGTGCAATGATATGCACAAGACAAGTACTTCAACTTGTCCTAGAAATGGTATTAAGGAGAAAATATGGTCGGAACCATGATTGTAAAGGACCAAACATAGATACAGGACGAACTTATAACAAGGGGATTATTATCATTTACAAGAAGCTTCAAAGAAAAGTTCCACATTGGGTCCATGGGCATGAACACAAGGGCTCAAGGTCGACTCCCACTTCTTCAATGCATAACCTTTCATTTTACTTCTCGCTTTTGATGAGGCTGTAGTGTAGAAATTCTATCTGGCGGAGCAACAGAAAAGTATGACTCGCGAAAACTTTCGGGTTCATACCGTTTGGGGAAGGCATAGGTTCAACCCATCAGGGCATCTTAGGAGTATATACCACAAATTTCAAGAATAAATAACACAAGCTCGATAGTAGAGCATGCTTGAGAAAGCAGAGGATACAATTTACCAAAGGCATTATGTATCCGAGGAAAGGCTCACAGACTTATTGAATATGAAGGACGCTGTCGGATAAAATCCAACAAAGGATCTGGTGGTCCTCAAGGGATCTGGTGTGAGCATCGGTACTCAACCAGAGGGAGAAACAATGCAAGGAGATCAGACTTTAGAAACAACTGACTAATTCAAGGCTCAAATGCAAAGGAATTATCAATTCCAAGACAAGGGATCAGAAGCAATGCTCTGATCAGGGATGGATAAGTTGAATAGCCTTAGGGGTACGATCGATGGTCAATTGATTGGTCGAGATCCAGCTCATGTTTAAACTGGCGTCTGAGCCGGAAGGATGAATTCTAGGATCCGACTGATGATTGCGTGCATTCGCACTCATGTTGAATCAATAGGATCAAAATGACGGTGGCAAAGAATGCCAATAAGATTACTATACTTATGGGATTAACCATAATGCAAGCAAGCAAAGAATTTCAAGAGCAATAAGTTGCTGAAGATTTTCGGAAGATCGAATAGTATTTTGAAAACCATTGTGAAACACATGAACAACTGGGGGGTGAGCGGATACTCGATAAGTGCGAGAATTATCCATAGGGGTATTCAGGTGACAAGGAACAGCAAGGCAGTAAGCTCAAAGGATTATCGAAACAACGACAAGTATTACGGGGTATCTTGTAATAACAAGACCAACTGGGGATGAATGTAAGAATAACAACTGCAAGTAGTTATCCATAAGGGTTGACGGTGGAAGGGGAATTGCAAACGCGATGAACACAAGTTCTCGGGTTAACAGCAGAGAGTATCTTCAGGGTCTTCACGTACAGCAGACGATCATCAGTAATAAGGGGCTCTCCGGGTGAAAGTGATAACGAGATCCTAATGTTAGATTTAGCAAAATTCATTTAACCCGAATAGAAGAAAGTTCAGAGTCCCAGAGTAAGGATCGAGGAGTAAAAGATCCTAATACCACCCAGATGGCGACGTGGGCCCGTAAGGCACACAACCATGTTAGTAAAAGTTTTTGAAATGTCTAGACTCAACTTCGGCCAAGGAGTGTGGAAGGGGGATTCCTACAGGCAATCGGCTCTGATACCAACTTGTGACGCCCCCGATTCAATCGTACACTAATCATACACGCAAACGTGTACGGTCAAGATCAGGGACTCTCGGGAACATATCACAACACAACTCTACAAATAAAAATAAGTCATACAAGCATCATATTACAAGCCAGGGGGCCTCGAGGGCTCAAATACAAGATCTCGATCATAGACGAGTCAGCGGAAGCAACAATATCTGAGTATAGACATAAGTTAAACAAGTTTGCCTTAAGAAGGCTAGCACAAACTGGGATACAGATCGAAAGAGGCGCAGGCCTCCTGTCTGGGATATTCCTAAACTACTCCTGGTCGTCGTCAGCGGGCTGCACATAGTAGCAGGCACCTCCCAAGTAGTAGTAGTCGTCATCAACGGTGGCGTCTGGCTCCTAGACTCCAACGTCTGGTTGCAGCAATCGGATATAGGAAACGGGAAAAGGGGGAGAAAAGCAACCGTGAGTACTCATCCAAAGTACTCGCAAGCAAGGAGCTACACTACATATGTATGCATTGGTATCAAATGGAATAAGGGTATCATATGTGGACTGAACTGCAGAATGCCGGAATAAGAGGGGGATAGCTAGTCCTTTCGAAGACTACGCTTCTGGTAACCTCCATCTTGCAGCAGGAGAAGAGAGTAGATGGTAAGTTCACCAAGTAGCATCGCATAGCATAATCCTAACCGATGATCCTCCCCTCGTAGCCATGTGAGAGAGCGACCACCGGTTGTATCTGGCACTTGGAAGGGTGTGTTTTATTAAGTATCCGGTTCTAGTTGTCATAAGGTCAAGGTACAACTCCAAGTCGTCCTATTACCGAAGATCACGGCTATTCGAATAGATTAACTTCCCTGCAGGGGTGCACCACATAACCCAACACGCTCGATCCCATTTGGTCGGACACACTTTCCTTGGTCATGCCCGGCCTCAGAAGATCAACACATCGCAACACTACCTAGGCACAACAGAGAGGTCAGCACGTCGGTCTAAATCCTATGGCGCAGGGGTCTGGGCCCATCGCCCATTGCACACCTGCACATTGCGAGGGCGGCCGGAAGCAGAACTAGCCCCCTTAATACATGAGCATGCTTATGGTCCAATCCGGCACGCGCTGCTCAGTTGCTAAAGTCATGAAGGCTTCGGCTGATGCCACGACATCGAGTGCCCATAACTGTCCCCGCGTAGATGGTTAGTGCGTATAGGCCAGTAGCCAGACTCAGATCAAATACCCAGATCTTGTTAAGCGTGTTATTTTGAAGTAACCGCGAACGCCGACCAGGGACAGGCCCACCTCTCTCCTAGGTGGTCTCAACCTGCCCTGTCGCTCCGCCACAAAGTTGCAGTCGGGGGCCGTCGGGAACCCAGGCCCACCTCTACCGGGATGGAGCCACCTGCCCCTTCAGCCCCCATCTCCGAACAGTATCATAAGTAATGTAACAGTATAAGTATATAACATATGCCCGTGATCACCTCCCGAAGTGATCACGGCCCAGTAGTATAGCATGGCGGACGGACCAGAATGTGGGGCCACTGATGGTAAACTAGCATCCTATACTAAGCATTTAGGATTGCAGGTAAGGTATCAACAGTTGTAGAACAATGACAGGCTATGCAACAGAATAGGATTAACGGAAAGCAGTAACATGCTACACTACTCTAATGCAAGCAGTATAGAGAAGAGTAGGCGATATCTGGTGATCAAGGGGGGGCTTGCCTGGTTGCTCTGGCAAGAGAGAGGGGTCGTCAACACCATAGTCGATCAGGGCAGCAGCGATGTCAGTCTCGTAGTCTACCGGAGAGAAGAGGGGGAGAAACAATAAATATAATGCAAACAAAGCATCACAAAACATAAAGAGGCAATACGCGGTGCTAGGTATGCCCTAACGCGGTAGAAGGTGATACCGACGAAGGGGCGAAACATCCGGGAAAGTATTCTCGGTGTTTCGCGATTCCGGACTGATGAACCGGAGGTGAAATGTTGCAGGTTCGCTATGCTAGGGACGCGTGGCAGATGAACGGGCTGCGTTTTCGGATTCGTCTCGTCGTTCTGAGCAACTTTCATATACAAAGTATTTTCATCTGAGTCACGGTTTATTTTATATGATTTTTAAAAGAATTTATTAATTTCTAGAATTTAATGAATTATTTTATTTAATTTGAAATTGAATTTATGACATCAGCATGATGTCATGCCGACCTCAGCAGTCAACAGGGGTTGACTGGTCAACCTGACAGATGGGGCCATTGACTGGGTCAACAACACAGTCAGCAGGTCCAGTCAGCAGTCAACGGTCCTGTTGACTAGTCAAACTTACGTGTGGGTCCCACTTGTCATAGTCACAGTTTAACTAAACATAATTAATTAGTCAATTAATTATTAGGTTATCTAATCAGAGTTAATCAGGTTAATTTAACAGATCTAATTAAGTTAATTAATTATTAAATTAATTAATTTTTAATTGTTTTTAGTAATTTTGATATTCTTTTTTTGTTCTAAAAGGGGCGGCCCCACTAGTCATACCCACAGGGGGGGTAGCCCTTAAACTAATATGGGGGGTTATCACCACTGTTCCAACAGGGACCGGCTGGCTCGCTCAACAGAACCCATGGCGGGGTGTGCCGCCGGTGATGGCGCGCGGGCAGGCGCCGCGACGGCAAGCAGTGGGCGTCGTCGGCAGAGGCGGCGCCGGCGAAGGGCGGGGCGCCCGTGGCAGGCGGGTTTACGGGCGCGGGTGCGGGGTCAAGGTCATAGCCCAAGCGGCGGCCAGCGCGCGAGGGCCGCGGTCGCGGAAACGCGCGGCGAGCGTGGACGGTGGGGCGCGCGGCCCAGGCGCGGCGGGGGGAAGGAGGCCGCGGCCCCGGGGTGGCAGCAGGGCGCTGGGCGCGCGAGCGCGCGCGCATCGACTGGGGTCGGCGCGGCCAGTAGCTGGGGCGCGGCGCGCGGGTGCCGGGTGCATGCACGGGACGAGGGAGCCACGCGGGGGGGGGGAGGGGGGGCACGGCGGTGACCGGACGAGGAGAGGGGGAGCTCACAGGGGAGCTGCAGGGACAAGGCAGCGCACTCAGGGAGGTGGCGGCAGTGTCGCCGGCGATGGGGGTAGCGGAGGACGGCGACGTTCGGGGAAGCTGCCGGCGTCGGGGTCGAGCGGCTCCGCGCTCAGGGTGGTCCAGCTGGGAGGAGGATGAGCAGGCAACGACGAGGAAGGGGTGCTGGCGAGGTAGAAGTGGGGCGACAACGACCGACGGGGTCGTGCGGCCCCGATCCAGATCGGGGGGCGGCGAGCGAGAGAGGGGAATCGGGGGGAAGTGGGGGATCGTGGGGGAGGAAGTGGGGTTCGGTTGGGCTAGGGTTTGGTCACCCCAGGGGTGTTGTAGGAGCCGGCTGGGCCGGCCTAATTGGCCCCGAGGCCATCTGGGCCGTGGCCCAGCGCGGGGGTGGGGGGCTTCTCTTTCATCTTTTTTTGTATTTTTGTTTTTCTTTTCTTTTATTTCCCTTTCTGTTTTATTTCATTTCCTTAATTGTTTTAGTTTTGTAAAACATATAGTTAGCACCTAAATTACTAATAGTAATTATATCACCGCCACAATTATTCTTGTAGTTATAAAAAGTAGTTTTTAATAATTTAATTATTTAAGAGACGTTTAAATAATTGTTTCAGCGACGGTTCCTATTATCTAGTGCATTTAATCATTGTATGTTAATTTGGATCCACCACCATAATCATCTATGATTTATTGGCTACACTTTGAACATCTGGGCGTCACAGGCGCACCCCGCCAGGCCAAGGCTGAAGTAGTGCGGGGTCAGGAAGGCGCAGCAAAGGCATCAGCGGTGGAAGGCCAAGCTCAGCACGGCGGCGTCACAGAAGCTCTTGAGGACAGTCGGGTCCCAGGGACCCTTCCACCTCAGGATATGCCCCGATCTCCGCAGGACCCGAGCCTCGACAGCGTGCCAGCCCTCGTCGAACACCCGGTGTACTTTGTCAGCACCGTACTACGGGACGTGAGAGCGCGCTACCCCATGCCCCGGAAACTCCTGCTCGCACTCCTGGTGGCCTTACGCAAGCTGCGACACTACTTCCAGGGCCAGCGCATCAAGGTCGTCTCAGCCTACCCACTGGAAAGGATACTTAGGAGCCCTAACTTAGTCGGAAGGGTCGCAGAGTGGAACGTCGAGTTGCAAGCGTTCCAATTGGAGTTCAGCACTACCAGGGTCATCAAGGGGGCCGCACTCGCTGACTTTGTGGCGGAATGGATGGATGCCCCGACACTTGAGGAAGGAGAAGACCGGTCCACCTCCCGAGGAAGTGAGGCTCCGGACGGTTGGGTCATGTATTTCGATGGCGCCTTCGCACACCAGGGCGCGGGGGTAGGAGCAGTGCTCATCTCGCCCACCCAGGACAAGCTTTACTATGCCGTGCAACTCTGCTTTCAGCACGGCGAGAAGGTCTCCAACAACATCGCAGAATACGAAGGCCTCATAGCTAGCCTGAAGGCTGCAGCGGCCCTAGGGGTGAAGCACCCCACCGTCAGAGGCGACTCACAACTCCTCGTCAACTTCTCCAACATGGTGTATGAGCCGAAGGACGAGCACATGGAGGCCTACCTCGCGGAGGTGCGCAAGATGGAGAAACGGTTCTCGGGCCTGGAGCTGCAGCACGTGCCCCGGGGCACCAACAAGGAAGCCGACGACATTGCCAGGAGAGCATCCAAGCGGCAACTGCGGGAGCTAGACGTCTTTGAGGAGCGGCTCTTCAAGCCATCAGCTGCACCACCTCTTTCAAGCACGACTCAGCCTCAGGAGGAGCTCCCCCAGCCTCCGGCCATGGGAGCCCCAACCTGTGGACCGACCTCCAGAGCCCGGCTGCTCTTGGCACTCGAGCCCAAGGAGGAATGCTGGACCAAGGAATTCAAGGAGTACTTAACGCACGGGACGTTGCCGGAGAAGGAAGGGGAGGCGGAGCGCGTGGCCCGGCAAGCCACGACATATTGTATCCAAGACGGCGAGTTATATAGGAAACGACCGAATGATGTCACACTGCGCTGCATATCCAGCGACCAAGGAAGGGAGTTGCTTATTGACATACGCGGCGGGGACTGCGGACACCACTCGTCGTCACGGGCCCTCATCGGCAAGGTGTTCCGTAGTGGATTCTACTGGCCTACAGTACTCAACGACGCAGCCGAGCTGGTGAAGTCTTGCGAAGCTTGCCAATTCCACGCCAAGCAAATCCATCAACCTGCTCAGGGCCTTCAAACTATCCCACTCACATGGCCGTTCACAGTCTGGGGGCTGGATATCCTAGGCCCGTTCCCTCGGGCGCCAGGGGCTACCGTTACCTCTATGTCGCCATCGACAAGTTCACCAAGTGGGCAGAAGTGGAAGCCGTCCGTACCATCCCAGCTGGCTCTGCTGTCAAGTTCATCAAGGGCCTCGTGAGCCGCTTCGGGGTCCCCAACCACATTATCACAGATAACGGTTCACATTTTACTAGCAACCTCTTTAAAACCTACTGTGCTAACCTTGGAACATAGATCTGCTACGCTTTGGTGGCCCACCCCAGGAGCAATGGTCAGGCCGAACGCGCTAACGCGGAGGTCCTGAGGGGCCTCAAGACCAGGACCTTCAAGAAGAAGCTGGAGGCCTGCGGCAGGGGCTGGCACGACGAGCTCCAGTCCGTACTATGGTCCATCTGGACCACCGCCACCAAGCCAACGGGAGAGACTCCATTCTTCCTCGTCTACGGAGCTGAAGCGGTCCTCCCTCACGAGGTCAAGCATCACTCCGCACGGGTCCTGGCGTTCGACGAAACGCAACAGGACGCCACGTGGGGGATGGACCTCGTGTTGGGGGAGGAACGTCACCGCGAAGCTGAGCTACGGGCGGCGAGGTACCAGCAAGCACTGCGGCGATACCACTGCCGCAACATCCGCTCCAGGACACTCGAGACGGGTGACCTAGTCCTGACGCGGGTCCTCTCTAGGGAAGGGCTGCATAAGCTTTCACCAATGTGGGAGGGCCCATTCAAGGTCGTCCACATCTCCAGGCCTGGCGTCGCGTGCCTGGAACACAAGACGGAGTACCAGTCCAAAACGCCTGGAACATCCAGCACCTCTGGAAGTTTTACCCATGAAGCAAGGCCCAGAGCCTGTGAAGCATGGCCCAGATCCTGAGAAGAAAGGCCCAGAGCCTGTGAAGCAAGGCCCAGAGCCTGAGAAGAAAGGCCAAGAGCCTGTGAAGAAGGCCCGGTGCCTGTGAAGAATCGCCGCCCGTGACACTCTCACGTAATAATGAGTTGGGGCTGTTCACACCCCGGAGTCTCAGGAGTGCCGTCCTCAGGTCCTAGGGCTCCCGCCCACGCCTAGTGGTAGCACTTAGCTCCACGCTGGTGAGAAGACTTGAAGACTAGATTAGGTGCCGAACGCGGCTTTTCATTTGCTTTCCGTATTTGGCTCCCTTTTCCTTAATCGAAATTTGCTTTTGGCATTCATTGCTGATTTGACCCCCTCGCCTCTCGCTGCGTTTGGTTAGCTCGTGTTCTCTCTCTCGCATGCCTCGCGAGGGGGCTGGGCAGGTGCCCTCGCGAGCATTTTCTCCCTTCTCTGCCTTCTCGCGAGCCACCCTCGTTCGAGCCCAAAAGCTAGCGTGCCTCTCCTAGTCTGTGCCCCTCGGGTACCGCGATACAAGGCGCCAGGTCAGGACCAGGGTGAACGGCAAATCTTTTAACGCACTTCCTAACGAGCTTTTGCAGTTCCCGAGCAAATGCAGGCCACCAAGGCAAGATGGACGCGAGGAAATGAGCGCCTCGTGAGGAAGAGGGCGTCCCGGATACACCAGGTTAAGTTATCTTTGCACGAAATAACGACACAACACGCACGGTGCCACAACCGAGGAACCATAGTTCGATACACGCCCCCCTGGGCCCAAACTAGTTACATTCTTGATGCAGGAAATAGAGTAAAACAAAAGCAGCGTTGCAGCAATCTGCGGAGGCAGACCCCAAGCGGCACCCTGAGCCTAGCCGGATCCTTCTTTGCGCTTCACGGAGGCGCGGCGACAAGATGACCCACTATCGCCTTCAAAGCGGGCGCAGCGACTGGTCGTGGCCACTGCTGCTGGAGCTGTTACCGGAGGAAGAGCCATCGTAGCTGGACAAGACAGAGTCGCCCCGAGGGCAGGCTCGCCCTCATCTTCGTCACGACCGTCCCCGAGACCGAGCACCTCCTCACCATCGTTCGCCTCGGGGCAGCACCCGGCGCGGCGACCATCTTCCCCAAACACCCTCACGTAGAGGGTTGATTCGCCGTCATACTTGAAGTGGAGGGCGCACCACTGGCCCAAGATGCGCGCACGGGCGAATGTCTGCCAACCATGGGCTAGGGCTATGTTGCCCGTGGCGGAAGTCGTGACTGCAAGCCAAGAGGCCTTGCTGCAGCAACCATCCGCCTGCAGCTAGAGTCCGCCTGGACCAGAGGCTGGCAGCTCGTTGGTGAAGAAGCGCGGAAGTTGGAGCCAGTTGCCGACCGGATTCTCTGACAAGACGACAAACTTCGGCGACACTTCCACCGTGTGGAAGCGCGGACGGGGGGGCCGTGCCACCAAAGCACGCCTCCCCTCGTCAACTGGATCGCCATGGCTGGGACGACCCCCTCCGCATGGCGTGGCGCCGCTCTGACGGTGGGCCGCGACAAGGGATGCGGTGTGCTTGCGCGGACGGCCACTGCAACACCCACGATGCGGCTATATCTCCCACGTGTCGGAGCACGACTTAGAGGCATAACCGCATAGTAGCCATGTCGCAAGAGGGGTAATCTTTACACACCCCATGTACTGAATAAGAGAGGGATAAAGAGTTGGCTTACAATCGCCACTTCACACAATACATAAATATAGCATTACATCATCCAGAATACAATCAAGGTCCGACTACGGTACCAAAATAAAGAAAGACAACCCCAAATGCTAGATCCCCGATCGCCCCAACTGGGCTCCTCTACTGATCATCCGGAAAAGACACATAGTAACGGCCTGAATCCTCGTCGAACTCCCACTTGAGTTCGGTAGCGTCCCCTACACTGGCATCATCGGCACCTCCATCTGTTTGGAAGTATCTGTGAGTCACGAGGACTCAGCAATCTCACACCCTTGCGATGAAGACTATTTAAGCTTAAGATAGGAAAAGGGGTAGTGAGGTGGAGCTGCAGCAAGCACTAGCATATATGGTGGCTAACTTACACAAATGAGAGTGAGAAGAGAAGCAAAACTCGGTCGAGAAGCTATAATGATCAAGAAGTGATCCTGAAACTACTTACGTTCAGGCATAACACGAGACCGTGTTCTCTTCCCGGACACCGCCGAAAAGAGACCATCACGGCTACACACGCGGTTGATTCATTTTAATTAAATTAAGTTCAAGTTCTCTACAACCGAACATTAACAAATTCCCATCTTCCCATAACCGTGGGCATGGCTTTCGAAAGTTCAAAACCCTGCAGGGGTGTCCCAACTTAGCCCATCACAAGCACTGACGGTCAATGAAGGATATTCCTTCTCCCAGGACAACCCAATCAGACTCGGAATCCCGGTTACAAGACATTTCGACAATGGTAAAACAAGACCAGCAAAGCCACCTGATATGCCGACAAATCCCGATAGGAGTCACACGTATCTCGTTCTCAGGGCAACACCAGATGAGACTAGCTATGAGTAAAACCAAACCTCAAGTTTCCCCAAGGTGGCCCCGCAGGCAGCTCGGTTCGGACCAACTCTCAAAGGAGCACTGGCCCGGGGGGGTTTAAAATAAGATGACCCTTGAGTCTGCAGAACCCAAGGGAAGGTATATGCTGGTAGGTAGGCAAATGGTAAAACAAGGTTGGGCCTTGCTGGAGGAGTTTTATTCAAAGTGAACTATCAAGGGGTTCCCATAACACCCAACCGCGTAAGGAACGCAAAAATCAAGGAACATAACACCGGTATGACGGAAACTAGGGCGGCAAGAGTGGAACAAAACACCAGGCATAAGGCCGAGCCTTCCATCCTTTACCAAGTATATAGGTGCATTAAAGTAAACAAGATATAATAATAATGATATCCCAAACTATATCCATGTTCCAACATGGAACAAACTTCATCTTCACCTGCAACTAGCAACGCTATAAGAGGGGCTGAGCAAAGCGGTAACATAGCCAAACAATGGTTTGCTAGGACAAGGTGGGTTAGAGGTTGGACATGGAAATATGGGAGGCATGATATAGCAAGTGGTAGGTATCGCAGCATAGCAATAGAGCGAACAACTAGCAAGCAAAGATAGAAGTGATTTCGAGGGTATGGTCATCTTGCCTACAAAGTTCTCCGAGTTGACGAAAGATTGATCCTCGTAAGCGTACTCAACGGGTTCCTCGATGACATACTCGTCTCCTGGCTCTACCCAAGACAAGAACACAAGCAGAAGTACCAACAATCAATCACGGTGCAATGCGCAAGCAACATGATGCAAAACGTGGCATGATATGCGAGATGTGATATGCAATGCATATGCGTGCTTCGGAAAGGAAAGATTGAACCAGGCATCAACTTGGCAAACCAAGTGTGCCGCTGGAAAGATGAGATGATTTCGGTCGAAATCGATATAAAGATCACTGGAATCTGATGCACGGTTTGCAAATGGCAAGCAAAACAAGAATGGCACAATTCTACGATTAACAGCACAATGCCATCTAGAATGCAACAAGAAACTAAGCTACTGCACTCCAACATATCAACAAAGCATATGGCTATGATCTACTCAAGATGCTTGACAAGAGATGAACAATGAGCTATGCCTAAATCACACCAGAGCAGGTTCAAACAAGCATGGAAAAAGTGCAAAAGATATCGGCATCACAGACTTACTGAAATTACTAACATGCCAGGAATTAACATCAGGAAGAAATGTTTAGAGAAAGATAACAACATACTACAGGAACATAATGTAGAAATACAAGGCATGGCATGAATCTATGCAAAGCATAGAACAAAAGTCCCTTACTGACCATAAGCCAAAAAGGATCAGAAGATACGATGGCACCCATGTAAACATAGCAAGTTTCGTTAACAGATTCAGACTTGGCAGAAAACTGAGCATGGCATAAACAGAGTTATGAAGGCCTCTTTGCGAGCTTGATTCACTCATCACAAACCATTGCATGACAAGATAAGCATACTACCAGCAAGAAGACATGATCATGAAGCTAACCAAAGCAAGAACAAGCTCATAGCATGCATGGATCAACTACAACAACCTTGGCAAAATTGATTAACATGTAAACAATCGGCCAGGAACATTTTATAGCAAAAGTAGAGAAAGATTAAGTCATGCTAGGGCACTCCATAATTGCAAACAGAGGCATGGATGGATAGAGCACAACCATATGTCCAAATCATTCTTACTAAAGCAACTCAAATAAAGCATGTATCTCACTGTAGCAACATGAATACATGGCATAAAAATAACAGCAGACAAAGACTTAGCCAAAATCCTGAGATCCTGAAATCAGCAATAACACGAAGGCTACTTTGCATGCATGTGCTAGTCACCACAAAGATCACAAAATTACAAGGTATACACCCCTGTAAAGATGGCATGGCATAGACCAAAATACATGTAGAGCTCAAGTCCATATGCAGCACACAACAAATGTAGCAAAAATGAAAAATGTTCATACTCTGCTAAGAATCATCACCTAACATTTTATAGCACTCTTGCATCAATGATTTGGGCATCAAGATGGACTCAAACAAGCATGGCAGAACAAAATGAAGAGCACATCCTGATGAACATTTTGATATATCATGCATGCAAAACGGATCTACGGATGAGAAGTTATGGCATGTTGAACGGGGCTTCATAATGGAAAACAAAATGACTTAGAAATATCTCGGGGTCAACCTTCCGGATCTAGATCTGGCGTGGAGCCCGAGGTTCACTGGAGTTGGCGCTGCGGTGGCCGGAGTACGCCGGAGAAGGAAGAAGCGGCCGGCGAGGAAGAAGGAGAGGTCGGGGAGGACTGTGCCGGCCGGATCCGGTGGTCGCCGGCGACGCAGCGGCAGAGGAGGGCGGTGCGGAGGCGGCGGAGGTCGGCAGTAGGGTCGCCGGAGCCAGGCGGCGAGGCGGCGGCCGGCGGGTGCGTCGGGCGGCGGAGCTTCGGGCGCGGGGTGGCGGACGTGCGAGGGCGCAGGCAGAGGAGAGCGGGGGCCGGGCGGCGGACGCGCGGGCCTGCGGGGGCCGGCGATGGGCCCGGGCGGGCCGGCGGCGCGGAAGGCGGCGGTGGACGCGTGGCAGCCTGTGAGTGGAGGGGAGCGGCGGCACGGACGTGTCCGGCGCGGTCCGAACGCGTCCGGCGGCGAGGAGGAGCGAGGCTAGGGTTTGGACCCGAAAATTGGAGAGGGGATCACATATTTATACATAGAAGGAGGTGGGAGTGTCCAAATGAAGAGCGGTTTTCGGCCACGCGGTCATGATCGAACGGCCAAGAGGATGGAGGGGGTTTGGATGGGCTGGGCCACTTTGGAGGGGTGTTGGGCTGCAACACACATGAGGCCTTTACGGTTCCCCGGTTAACCATTGGAGTATCAAACGGACTCCAAATGGCACGAAATTTGACAGGCGGTCTACCGGTGGTGTACCAAGGCCTCTTGGCAAATCTCGGTCCATTCCGAGAATGTTTAACACCCGCTCATGAAAACAGGCAAAAGGGGTGCCGGAGGACGTAGGAGTGTAGGATTGCAAAACGGACAACAGGGAAAATGCTCGGGTGCATGAGACAAACACGTATGCAAATGCAATGCACATGAATGACATGATATGAAATGCATGACACGAACAAAATGCAAAACGAAGACAAAACCCAACCACGAGGGAATCTCATAACTTAGTGCCGAAAATGGCAAGAGTCGGAGTACAAATATGGAAAATTACATCTGGGGCGTTACAGCCATGTCCGCGCTTGGGCGTCGACAAGCCGGGTCCCTCGCGAGGGGCCTTTCATTTCTCGGCAGCGGAGAACTTCCTTCGTGGCGCCATTGGTGGCATAGCGAGCAATGGAGCGAGGAAGAAGAAGCAAGCGAGCAAGGAAGATATGGGCAACGGGGGCTCTGCCCCCGCCCCGTTTATAGCAAGAGAAGGCCAACCGGCACCCCCCATGATCGTAGGTAATGATGGTTTCCCTTGCATGTCACGGGGACTCATCAAGTCATGCAGTTGCCGAGGCAGCATGGGGTAGCGAAGATACCCACGTCCAATCAACCGCCACGCGTCAACCGAGGCCGCAAGCTTTTGGGGCCCGCGGTGCTCCGAGCTTGACCCTTGGCTTCGCTGCAAAGCCAAGCCCGAGCACACCTTGGGCCCGGGGGCTACTGTCGGTGTTCTGGGAACGGGGGTCCCCAGACTTGCCTGCCTGCGGCCCGCGGCATGGCTAAGCCAGCAGGTCGTACAGCCCATCTTCATCAACAAGGCATCCAAGACCCTCGCGAGGGGCCAAGCCTCGCGAGGCGGACGACGCAAGACCTCCTCTAGAGTGGCCTAGTCAGGCAGGCTCATGAGGAGCGGAGATATCAAGGCGAGGCAAACCTCACGAGGCTCTCGTGACGTGAGCCATGACGATCGACAGTAGGCAGGCGCCAGCGCGTGCAGCGTCCTTGTTTCCTCTTTGGTGCTAAGGAGACCAGCGCAGGGGAGGAGTACCGAGGCATCAGGCAAAGGTTGCCATTTTGGTGCAACAAGACCAAGACCAGAAGGAAGGCAAGACGGAGGTCATCGTGGAGCCCAAGACGGCGTCATCACCAGAGCCTTTGGCAGACGAATACCACCTTTGTCAGGATGGCTTGTACAAGTTGTCCCCCTTCAAAATTGCCCGCCGTTGTTGGCTCCCTTCCCGCACAATATTTGGGAAGAGGACCACGGCCTCTATAAATAGGACTAGCCACCACCATAGGCAGGGAGGGCCAGAAAATCACTCTCACCCACACAAGTTGGCCAAGCACAAGAACACCTCAACCTCAGGAGGTTGTTCTTCCCCTTGTATTGCTCATCATCAGCCTAAGAGGCAATCCACCACCACACTGGAGTAGGGTATTACACCACAATGGTGGCCCGAACCAGTATAAATCTTGTGTCTTTCTGTGTTGCGAGTTCGTCGAGTTCGTCCGCGAGATCTTAGCGAGCTAGTGCATAGATCAGTGGGAGGAAAAGACTTCGCGTGCACCCCAGTGTTCGAACCTTGGGTTTGCCGGAACCCCACATCCGACAAATTATCTCCCACTCTCCAAGGAAGAGGAGACCCTCGGCAGCGAGGATTTTATCATGCCCAAGGAACCTCTCGAGCACGAGCGCTTCAAACGCCGGCTTACAGCCACTGCAAGGAGCCTAAGAAAGAAGCAGTTGCAGCTTCAAGCAAACCAAGATCTGCTCAACGATAGATGGACCGAGGTCTTGGCCGCCGAAGAATACGGCCTTAGCAGCCCAGTCAAAAGCCACCCCAAGAATAGGTGGCTCCCTCAATGCGATGGAAGAGCGATGGAACCCATACCACCATCGAACAATATGGCGGGCCGACCACAGTTCGGTCCAGACAAAGCAGCAGCCCAAGGAGAGCACCATACCAACCCATCCGGCATTGAAAACAAAACAGCTCAGGGGAATACCCGCGATATCAACCAAGACACGGAGGGTAGAGCAGGATGCACAAGATCAATGTACAGATCACGAAGATATACCCCAGCCGACGATGATGGTCGCCTATTCGGACACTATAAAGCTGACCATGCCCGGTTCGAGCACCGTAAACGGAGCCCGCCGGAGGTGCTTTATAGTGTGGCCCAACATAGAGGAGCCGCACACCCTCTCTGCTTCACTAATGAAGTAATGGAGCACGAATTTCCAGACGGGTTTAAACCCATCAACATCGAATCATACGATGGAACAACAGATCCCGCGGTATGGATCGAGTCTCCTTCATATTCACATGGCCCGCGGAGACGACCTCCATGCCATTAAATACCTACCTCTGAAGCTTGAAGGGTCAGCTCGGTACTGGCTAAACAGTTTACCAGAAAATTCCATTGGCAACTGGGAAGATTTGGAAGACACCTTTCGAGACAACTTCCAGGGAACATATGTCCGGCCACTATACGCCGAGGACTTAAGTCACATTGTCCAGGAGCCCCGCGAGTCAGTTAGGGAGCTCTGGACCAGGTTCTTAGTCAAAAAGAACCAAATTGTCGACTGTCCGAACGCAGAAGCCCTTGCGGCCTTCAGACATAGCGTCCGGGATGAATGGCTAGCACGTCACCTCGGCCAGGAAGGGCCCAAATCCATGGCAGCCCTTACCGCTCTAATGACCCGCTTCTCTGCGGGAGAAGACAACTGGCTTGCTCGTGAAAGCAACGATGTCGGCGGCCCGGGCACTTCCGAAATCCAAGATGGCAATGGCAAGCCACGACGAACCGAACACAACAGTGGCAGTAATATATGCGACACAGCGGTGAACGCCGGATTTCACAATCCGAGGTCCAGTCAACGGAAGAAGCCACTAAAGGCAAACCAGGATGGACCATCCACCCTTGACAGGATATTGGACCGACCTTGTCAGATTCACGGTCACCTCGATAGGCCGGCCAATCATACCAACCGAAACTGTTGGGTCTTCAAGCAGGCAGGCAAGCTTAACACTGAACACAAGGGGAGGAGGCCACCAGGCGATAAAGACGACAGATCGGCTCGCCAGCAGAATGCCAGGGGCCAGAAACATTTCCCCTCCGATGTTCAACTACTCCCAGAACGCAAGTAGCAGTTCGTCTTCCGCCACCCATGTACTGTACTGGCAAAATTCGCACCACCGCACATCACTATGCACTCAAGATACCATGGGCGTCGGCGGAAGCACAATACGGACCACCCTACAAGCATTCCCGTAACGTTTTTATCTGCCCACTCTATTTTTCTGTATCATCCCTAAAGAACAGGTGACCAGCTGGATAGCATCTACAACAGACTCTATCGGAGTTCGGATCAGTATGCTCACCTAAGGGGCTACTTCCATTAAGATTCCCCTCCCCGAGGACGGGTGACGCCGACGTGCGACAGGAGGTCCAAAATAACTTTTTGTGGAACACACTCTTTATTCTGAGCCTGTATTATGCCCTCTTTCCTCTCATCCCGACCCAAGCATGTCAAATAGCCGGGTTCGCGGTTTCTTTTTTATTTTATATATATTGTCGCATCCCTAGCTTCTGGTGTTGCCTAGTGTTTGCATCTTGCTTGCATCATGTTTAAATTTCCGAAACTTGAATTGAGGATTGTTGAAACCTCAGAAATCTGATTAAAAGAAGGGCAAGCACCCTTTAAATAGCATTCTGTGAATCCAAAATGCCCTAAAAATAGTTTTGTGAATTTTGGCAAGAGTTATATATCAAACCAAAATTCTAGAACATCTTTAAGGAATTATTTGGTCTCTGAATTTAAATCAATAAGCTATTTGAATATGGGGATATATTCATAATATATAATGAATATATTTTCAAATGCTTTGAAATGTTTTTTATGTACTTTTGGAATAGTCTAGAGAGGGAACATAAAATATCTCAGAGTGTTTTGGCACTGTTTTGAATTCATTTTGAATTTTTAATCAGTGGCAAAATGTATAAATAAAAACAAAAGAAAACAAAGATAAAATTAGAAAGGGCAGAACTCACCTGGCCTTACCTGAGAGGCCTAGCCGTAGCCAGCCCACCAGAGCCCACCAAGGGCAGCGATGTCTTCTTCCTCCTGCCAGGAGGAGAAGCAGCTGCGTGCGGCGTGCACATCCAACCGTGGCCACCTCCTGCCTCCCTGCTGGCCTCCCCAGCGCCTCAGAGACGCCACGCAGCACCCTGGCTCACTCCCTCAGTCCCCCCCATCTATCTGGTGCCTCTCTCCCTCTCTAGCCCTGCTCCACACGCAGCCCGAGCAACCACCGAGCGCCTCGCAGCGCATCGACGAGCTCCAGCGCAGCCACCCCGCACGCCTCGCCTTGCCGTTCGGTTCCCTAGCTTCGCCTCGACGCCGTGGAGCCACACGCTAAAGAACGCGACCGTGGGAGCCCCTGCAACGCCGCCTGCATCGCCTTCTTCTCCCTCCCTGCCGCCGAGATCGCCGGCGACCTCTCGTCACCACCAGCCCCTCCCCGAGCTCGCCGAGGCCACCTCTGAACTCGCGATGAGCTCCTCTACCGATCCCCCCTACTCCCATGCCCACTAGCTCATCATAGAACCCGTTCCCGTCGAGCCCGAGAGCTTGGCTCCGCCGGCCATGCCGCCACCGTGACCACAGCCGCGCAAGCTCGCAACCGAGCGCGCCACCATGCTCAGCACGTTCCCAGGAGTCGACCGCGACCACCCGCGGCTCCTGCCATTCCCTGCAACGCCGATCCGCTCAACTCCCGAACTCCGGCCGCCGCGCAAGTCACCGCCGCCATTGTTTTAGGCCACTAGAGCTGCTGCTGTGAGCACCACTGGACGCGGACGAGTCCCCTCGTCATGTAGAGCCTCTCCGCCGTGCAAATGGTCGCCTGTGGGCGATTCCCGAAGCCCTCCGCCGCGTCTGCCGTCGCCGGCGTCAATCCGTGGACCAAGTCCGGCGGGTTTGAACCCATTGACCAGGGGTTTGACCTCCCCTGGTTGACTGACGTGTGGGACAGGCCCCTTTTTAATTAGTGTTAGATTTAGTTAGTACTAATTAACTTAGTTAAGTAAATTAGACACTGACATGCGGGCCCAGGCTCTAATTAACTTAAGTTAGTTAGTTAGTCACTGACCAGTGGGCCCCACTGGTTAGGTTTGACCTGGACGGCTCCTGTTGACCTGCTGACGTCAGCATGACCCAATGCTGACGCAGTAATACATTTTCTGGATTTATTAATAATCAGTAAATTCCAAAAAATATCCAAAACTTTGAAAAATCATAGAAAATAATATATAACTCCAAATTAAATAATTTATATACAAAAAATTATCAGAAAAATTCAATCTATCCATCTGTCCTAGTTTCATGCATGTTAGAATACTTTAACCTTGCTGTTTAGGTGAATCAAGTTAACGCACTAATATGACTTCATGAAATGGGTTTGCATTTGAATCTTTGGTTCAAATGGACTCATTCCAATCTGTTCTAGCTTGCATTAGCCCAAAACACAATCATATTGCCATGCCATAGCATGCATCATATTGTTGCATTGCATTGATTATGTTCCCTCTTGTTTGCCAGTGGTTGTCCCCTCTCGATAGACGTATTCCGACGATGTGATCGATGACACCGATGAAGAGCTATATTATCTTCAGAAGTGCCAGGCAAGCAAAAACCCCTTGTTCATTCCGATACAAGCCCACTCTCTCGCTCCTGCTCTCTTTTACTGCATTAGGACAACAATGATTCAACTGTTACATGCTGTGGTAGTTGAACCCCTTTCCTCTGCATGACCTGTCATTGCCACAGTAAATAGATGAAACCCACTAGCATGAGTAGGAGTTGTTTGAGCCCTGATGTGCCTACTCATTCTTGCTTGTTGTCATGCCTGCTACTGCTTAGAGTTGAGTTAGGTCTGATTCATAGGGAATGAATTGGAACATGGTGAACCTGTCCTACCGTTGAGAGCTAAGTATGTGAACACGATTTGTTAAAGGTAGCGGTGAGAGGCCATGTAGGAGTACATGGTAGGTTGTCTCATTGAAATCGTCCTCAGGAACTGAGTTCTATGTTTGTGATCCATGAACAGTTACTACCACACATTGGGCTCCGGGCGCTCCAAGCTCTCTCGACTTATTAATCAACTTGATCTCTGTCCAGGAGTTGCAACTAGTTTCTGGTGTTTGTAGGTAGTGTTAGTAGTCTACCAAGTGGCACCCAGTACAGGTGGGCTTGGGACAGACTAGGCACAGTGGCACGGTGTACCAAGTGGCACCCCGGATGGTCGGCTTGGGAACCCTGCACACATCGTTTGGGGCCGTGAGCGACACCCCGGCCGGATCTCCTTGCGGATGGAACCCGAATAGGTGATAAACCTGGACTAGAGACTTGGTGGTTAGTCAGGTCGTGGCCGACTCCCTCGCCCGGCTTCCGCTTGAAGGTTGCCGAGGTACATGATGTGCACAGGGCTATAAGTGGCGAGAGCGTGTGTGAAGAAGTACACCCCTGCAGGGTTATCATTATCTATTCGAATAGCTGGATTCCTCGGATATGGAAACTTGGACCCCTTGCATAGTTCATAGACAAGTGAAAGTGGATACTCTAAAACTCGCAAGATAAGCGTGAGTGCTATGGATGGCGTCCTCGCAGGGAGACGGGAGCGGATCCATAGTGGTGTATTGGTATGGTGAATTTGTGGACTCGTGTGCGCCACCTCAAAAGAGTTACTTGCAGTCGTAGTTCAGGTTAGCCACTGAGTCAAAGCTGGCTGCTGCAGTTAAACTCCACCACCCCCTTTGTTGATACCGATGCATATGTAGTTAGTTCTGATGTAAGTCTTGCTGGGTACATTTGTACTCACGTTTGCTTAATTTATGTTTTGCAGAGAGACTTCAGTCCCGCTAGTAGTTCCACTTGGACTTCAACGTTTAGCTCGTTACCTCAGCTACGATCTTGTGCCCTCGGCAGGATCTGGTAGATAGTCAGGCTTCTCAGCCTTTTTCATTTGTAGATGTCTGTACTCAGACATGTTAAGCTTCCGCATGTGCTTTGACTTGTATGCTCTGAATGTTGGGTCATGAGACCCTTGTTTGTAATATCTCGCTCCTCGGAGCCTAATGAATAAATACTTGAGTCATAGAGTCTTGTTGTGATGCCATGTTGTATTTACACATATTGAGCATATTGTGTGTATGATTGAAATGCTTGGTATGTTGGGATCTGACAATCTAGTTGTTTATCCTTGGCAGCCTCTCTTATGGGGAAATGTAGTCTAGTGCTTCCATGAGCCATAGTAGTCCGCTACAGCCCAGTTCACCGGAGTCCTGCTAGCCCAGCACTACTACTCAGGACACTTGACTGGCCGGCATGTGTTTCACTTCGTTCCTGGGTCTGTCCCTTCGGGGAAATGTCACGCGGTGACATCCGGAGTCCTGCCTAGCCTGCTACAGCCCGGGTTACCGGAGTCCTGTTAGCCCAGTGCTACAGCCCGGATTCACACACTGTTGACCGACATGCTCGAGGTTGATTCATGTATGCTTGTTCCCATGGGTTAGTGCCGCTTTGGGTTCACGACTAGCCATGTCGGCCCGGGTTCTTTGTCATATGGATGCTAGCAACACTATCATATACGTGAGCCAAAAGGCGCAAACGGTCCCGGGCCAGGTAAGGTGGCACCCATGGGAATACCGTGCGTGAGGCCGCAAAGTGATATGATGTGTTACATGCTAGATCGGTGTGACTTAGGATCGGGGTCCTGACATATATATATACACATAAATTTATCATTGGCACATCGCTCTGTTCTCAGTAAGTCTCATCCGAACAATCTTTCATACTCTTTCAACAATAAGTACGGCCTTAACGGCCGTTCTGCAGATACACCTTGGCATACCCTGCCAGGGACTCGGCATGGGAACGAATGAGCTGCCAGTAAAAGTCCGAACAGCTCTATAGCGTACTTCGGCGTTGCAAGTTTGGCCTTATATGCATCAGCTCCGAATCATTGTCTTGGGTCAATAGTTGGGTTGCCCGGCTCCTGTGTTTGCTACCCTACGTTCTGCTCTATCGACTAGGGTAGTAAAGGGAGAACTACTGTGATTGTGCCTTGGCCTAGACCAGATGAGCACCTCAGTAGAGAAAGTCGAAAACTGACTGTCATGATGCGGTGAGAGCTGGTCAACCACTTGACGACTTATTGGAATCTTTAGCGATTCTCCATGTAACACGAGGGATCTTTTTCAGATCAGATATGCAAGGCACCACACGCCACATACACACCAGAGGCTATGTCGTAGCCCCACCATAAAACTCCTATGGTCAAGTGAAAGTGCTAACGCCTTATAGTCTGATTGCCTGGTTCGTCGCATTATCACCTCCTTCATGGACCAAGACGTTGGATAAAGAGTGATTAAATGCTTTTCCGAACACCCCCGTACTTCCTACGAGGGGGCTGAAGCCGACGACTGGAAAACTTTCAGATTATATTAGAATGACCGCACGGGAGGAATTCAAGCCTTTCGAGCAAAACATAAATAGATTAACTATAAAGTTGTCTTTTACAATCATCATACACCTCACTCGAACATTATGTTTTTCGAGCATTGACCCTCTATCAAGCGGGCGGCCTCCAGGGCGTCTTCAAAATAACTCTCCGGTTCCGGACGGTCCCTGCCTTCAGGCGGACCCTTCTTACGATGTCGATGGCCTTCATCTTTCCCCAGAATGTCTTGACTCGGGCAAGGGCCATCCGTGCACCTTCAATGCACGCCGATCGCTTCGCAGCATCGAGTCACGGCACCATGTCGACAAGCTTCTGCACCAAAACAAAGTAGCTACTCGGTGCAGGCTCGGTTGGCCATAGCCAGATTATAACATCCTTCATGGCAGCGCCAGATACCCTATGAAGTTCGGCCCATTGGGACATCTGTTCTTTGAGCAGCAGCGGGCGCTTCGACGCACTGAACTGTGACCAAAAAAGCTTCTCCATTGCATATATAACTCACGCTTGGTAATACCGCGCTGCATCGGAAGAACTCTTCAGCAAGTCCAAATACTCGTCCGGAGAACTGCACACTTGGTTTAGATGAGCATAGTCCGGGTCGCCGAACTTAGTCTGCAGCAGAAAAGGCTTTCCAGCCACTATCTCTTTCGCTTGTCGAACCTCCTCACGGAGTGCTCTGGACTCTGATCGCGCTTCTCTTGCCTCCTATCGGGCCTTGTCCAGTTCAGCCGTTAAGGCTTGATTCTCCTTCTCAGGAAATTTGCAGCCAAAGCGAGTGTCATCATGGATACCTTCTCCTGCCCCTGGCATCGCGCAGCTTGTTCGGCCTTCAGTTCAACCGACGCCTCTTCAGTAGCAGCATCACTAAGCCGGACCCGCTCCTCGGCCCGGACTAGCTCTGCCCGAAGAGCCTCCACGGTGGCAGCACCATCTGCATTTCATGCACATTTCATATAAAAGCACTTTCCCGCGTCAAGCACACTAGTGTAAAGAATGCCTAAAATACATACCTCGCGAGTCGTTAAGACGCATGTTGATCAATGCAATGTCATCCTCCGCAATATCCAGCTTTTGTTGTAGTTCGGCCACTTCCGTATTTCGGACAGCCATAGGAGGGGAAGCAGTCTGTATTTCAAATTAAACCAAGGTTAATACCTGAGCATATCTCTTTGATCCTCCGATCGCTTCCTTCGGAAGACAATCCGAGTCTCAGGGGCTACTGCATATACAGCAGGTGCATTCCGTCAATAAAATTCAATTGACAAAACTACATCACAAACATCAAAACCTCTTAGAAGGCTCGTGAAGGCCTCGTTCAGCCCACTCTTCGCGGATAGAACCCTTTTGACCACCGTAGCCATCAAGGTACGGTGCTCTTCTGAAATGGATGCTCGTCGTAGCAAGCCCGTCAGCATGTCCGGCGCTTCCGGGTCTTTGGAAACCGTCGTCGGAGTATGACATTCCTGAGAAGGAACCTTCTCACTTGCCTCCAGAATCCTCTCTGGCTGTAAACCGGATGGTTCGGGGACGCTAGTCTTGATCCCGGAGCCCCGAGTGACAGAGGCACTGCCTTCGGGTAACACCTTCGCTTCGCCCTAGAGGTCTTGATCATCGAACTCTACGGCAGCCTCGCTCGCCCGGCCCAAGCCGCTCGACGATGGCATTTTTCCTCTCTTGGAAGGCTTCCCCTCCTGATCTTCGGAGGTGACCCTCTTCTTGCCCTAGAGGTCCCCCTCTGCACTCTTGCCCTTGGGCAAAGGGATTTCGGTTTCCCCGAACGCAGCCACCTGATATGGTGTCAGAATCAGCATTCTCGTCAGCAGGTCGGTCGCAGGGCCTTCAGGAAGAGGCGCCGGACACCAGATTAGCACCGCTTTCTTTATCCAGTCCTCTACAGGGACAGATTGTTCAATATCTTGTTAAGAGATGCCTGAACTGAAGGTGCTCGGATATCGAGTACTTACCGAAGTGTCCGGATGATTGCAGTCAAGACTAATGTCTTCGGTGGTGTCCGGCCATTGCTCTCGTTCCCCAAAATATAATTTCCACATTCCTTCATGTGTAGTGCCGAAGAAGTGCTATAGAGTCCGCCGCCCTTCTGGGTTAAACTCCCACATATGAAGAGGCCACCGCTGACATGGCAGGATCCGGCGGACTAGCATTATTTGAACGACGTTCACAAGATCGATGCCCTTCTCGGTAAGGCTCCGGATGCGACTTTGCAGAGTCTGCACTTCATTGATGGATCCCCAGTCCAATCCCTTATTGACCCATGAAGCAAGCTAAATTGGAGGGCCGGGCCGGAACGCAGGTGTAGCCGCCCACTTGGGGCCCCACGGCTCGTTGATATAAAACCACCCCTGCTGCCATATGTCGGAAGATTTGGCGAAAGATCCTTCGGGCCAAACCGCGCCGGCCAGCTTGCCTATTACGACGCTGCTGCACTCTGCCTGCTCCTCCTCTGCCATATGCGGCCTCACATCAAAGGTCTTGAGCCACAGACCAAAGTGCGGAGGAGTCTGGAGTAAGGCCTCACACATGACGATAAATGTCGAGATGAGGAGAACAGAGTCCGGGGCCAGATCATGAAAATCTAGCCCATAGTAAAACATGAGCCCCGGACGAAGGGGTTAAACGTGAACCCTATCCCGTGAAGGAAGTGGGATACAAATACTATCCTCTCGCCTGATCTGGGGGTCGGTATGACTTGCCCTTGCGCTGGAAGCCGATGAAAGATTTCCGGGGTCAGATACCTCGCTACGCGGAGCCTCGCAATATCCTCCTCTGTGACAGAAGAGGCCACCCACCGGCCCTGACGGTTGGATCCGGACATGACTAGGGCTGGTGGCAATTGGAACCCGAGGGTTGGAACTTGGGGTGGCTGGGATTGAGGAAGGAGCAAGCGCAAGGGGAGAAGACGAGACTGGGTCTCTATATAAAGGCCCCGAATACTGGGCATCTCCCCCGGGGTCTCTAAACTGACCTATCACCAAGGAGTTGTACTAGGGGACGGTTGGGTTACCCATGCCTGCACTAATGAATATCCCGTAAATAAAGGGACACGATCTCTGCCTTGACGAGACGTGCCAATAAAACCGCCCCCCCCCCCCCGAGACATGGGGCGGCTCACTAGCCGACGGTTGAAAATAGTAACTGGGCAGGCATGATATGATGTCATGAACAGTTATCAACAAGTTGGGCTCGTGGGGTATTACATTCTCTGCC
Organism: Triticum aestivum; assembly: GCF_018294505.1. Taxonomy (NCBI): domain Eukaryota; kingdom Viridiplantae; phylum Streptophyta; class Magnoliopsida; order Poales; family Poaceae; genus Triticum; species Triticum aestivum. Next base: position 264,593,000 of record NC_057794.1, read on the forward strand.
ATTATATACACAGGTCCGCATATACTTACTTCATCTGAATACTATTTTGGAGTTCGGAAAGGGGAACCCGCCTTGCAATTCCGAAGACAATCTGCACGCCGGACTCCTCGTCATTGAAAGCTAGGTTCAAGGGCTACTGAGCGAGTCCTGGACTAAGGGGTCCTCGGGCGTCCGGCCTGTTATCCATGGGCCGGACTGATGGGCTGTGAAGACATAGAGGCCGAAGACTGCACCGTGTCCGGATTGGACTCTACTTGGCGTGGAAGGCAAGATTGGTGACCGAAGATTCCTTCTTATTTAACCGACTCCATGTAAACCCTAGATCCCCTCGGTGTCTATATAAACCGAAGGGGATAGTCCGGAAAGGACATCACATATACTCATTACCATATTCATAGGCTAAGCTTCTAGGGTTTAGCCATTATGATCTCGTGGTAGATCAACTCTTGTAATACTCACATTCATCAAGATCAATCAAGTAGGAAGTAGGGTATTACCTCCATAGAGAGGGCCCGAACCTGGGTAAACATCGTGCCCCCCGTTTCCTGTTACCATCGATCCTAGACGCACAGTTCGGGACCCCCTACCCGAGATCCGCCGGTTTTGACACTGACACCCATGACACAAGCACACGTAAGAGCTCTCGGAACCGAGGTGACATCCCTCCTATCACGTTTCCACTTCAATGCACATGAGACATGGCTACTACCTCATACGGACACATTGTGCATACTCAGGTACCATGGAGAAGATAAGGAGCAAGGAGAAGAAGAAGAGGAAGATGGACGCGAAGACGGAGAAGAAGAAGTGATGAAGAAGAAGCTCCAGGCTCCGGACGACCGGCCAGGATCAGATGTCCGACGACCTCCAGGCTCCGGACATCCGACCCAGACCGGACATTAGACACTTCCACACCCGAGCCAAAACTACGGACTTCCGACACTCCATGGACGACCGGCGCTCCTCGAACGACCGACCCCGACCAGACGTCCGACCAAAGACCACCCGAGCCGAATCTACAGACGTCCGACAGGCACCGGATGTTCGGACCCTCGCGAGCCTCCGGACGACCGGTGACCCCCGGACGTCCGGCGCCTGTGCGCTGCCATGTGTTGGGCCGCAGCCCATATACCCCCTTTTCGCCCCCTTTTACAATAAGACTATATATAGACCTCTCCCTCCTCCTTTCTATGGTTAGCAAAGGATTAGCTCATATTTTGTGTGAGAGATTTGCTCATCCACTTGGATACCTTCTCCTCGGAGATTCGAGCCTCCACCGGAGAATATCCCCCAAGCGGATTCAAGACCCCTTTTAGGGAAGAACTCAAGACCTCCTCACAGAGAAGACCGGCTACCCTTGTATCGTCCTTAGTTGTCCGTGGATCGTGTATCTTTCCTTGTGTACTTGAGGATCTAGCACATGTGTGACTTATTCGTGTTGGTTTAGTGTTTCCTCTTGTGTTTCCCCTTATGTTTTCCCTCGTTTCCCTCCTTGTGTTCTTCGTGTTCATCGCGGGATCTGCTCCTTTCGTGAAATATCGGGCGATTAGGGTTCCACCCTACATCATCTTGGTATCAAGAGCCTCGTTGATCATGATTTCGGAGCCTCCCCGTTGTGTTGCTAGCCTAGTTTTTGTTGTTTTTGTCCCAAATTCGAAAATTCCCCACAAAAATAGCCCCAATTTTTTTTGTGATTTGTTGGTGTGTTGAAATTTTGTTGGATTTGATCCGTGGATTTGCTTTGTTTTGAGTGGATCTAGCTTTTCCCCCTTGTCTCCACCATTTCCATCCACAAAATCATCTGGATTCGATGATTTCCCACATCTCCATCACAAACCCTAGCAGTTCTTCCCGTGCCCAAATTTTGCCCAGGCATCGGACGTTCGACGTGCAGACGACCGGCCCAGCCCGGACGTCCGACCCACACTGACGAAACTGAATTTTTTTTAGTTTTAGTCACCACCACCGCCCCACATTTCCGCATACGCACTACTACCACCCATATACCATCACCACTTCCGCATACCACCACCATTGCTTACCCGTTTCACACTTCGACACGTGTTGCCACTTCGAGCTTTGAGAATTTGAGTTGCAGTTCCGTATCCTTTTTTGTTTCGGCTATCTAGGTACGGTTCGACATCAACATCACCGCCGCTCATTTTTGCCACGGACGCGTCATCAACAATGACCACCTCAACTACATCTTGATATTCATGATTGGATCACCGTCATCCGGTCTTGCTTATGGACGTGGAACCAAAGAACGGTAACCTCGTCTTGGTATCGTGCTACATCATTCTTGCCATTACATTGATAGCCATCATAGCCTTACTCCTTTGCGTTGCTTACCCATCGAGACTAGCCATTGAGTATTGCCGGCAACGAGACTTGTGCACATTAGGTTTGCGCCGGTGGAATTAGGTTTTCGTGGTGATCCTGGATGTTTGGGGGCACGTGGATATATATATAGGAGGAAGAAGTATGTCGGTGGAGCAACGAGGGGCCCACAAGGGTGGAGGGCGCGCCAGGGGGGTAGGCGCGCCCCCTTCCTCGTGGCCTCCTCGATTGTTTCTTGACGCCTCCTCCAAGTCTCCTAGATCACGTTTGTTGAGAAAATCACGTTCCCGAATGTTTCATTCCGTTTGGACTCCATTTGATATTCCGTTTTGGCAAAACTCTAAAATAGGCAAAAAAACAGCAATTTGGGTTGGGCCTCCGGTTAGTAGATTAGTCTCAAAAATGATATAAAAGTGTAAAATAAAGCCCATTAACATCCAAAATAGATAATATACTAGCATGGAGCAATCAAAAATTATAGATACGTTGGAGACGTATCAGGTATGCAATCCATAAGTGGCTCTCATAGATTCATAAGGTAATTTAATTTTCTTTCTAGGAAAGTGTTCCATGCCCTTCCTTAACGGAAATTGGAATGTAGTATTCCCTTCCTTCATATCAATAATTGCACCAATCGTTCTAAGGAAAGGTCTACCAAGAATAATAGGACATGTAGGATTGCAATCTATATCAAGAACAATGAAATCTACGGGCACATAATTCCTATTTGCAACAATAAGAACATCATTAATTATTCCCATAGGTTTCTTAATGGTGGAATCCGCAAGATGCAAGTTTAAAGAACAATCATCAAATTCACAGAAACCTAGCAAATCACACAAAGTTTTAGGAATCGTGGAAACACTAGCACCCAAATCACATAAGGCAAAACATTCATGATCTTTAATCTTAATTTTAATAGTAGGTTCCCACTCATCATGAAGTTTTCTAGGGATAGAAACTTCCAATTCAAGCTTTTATTCATAAGATTGCATTAAAGCATCAACAATATGTTTAGTAAAAGCTTTATTTTGACTATAAGCATGCAGAGAATTTAGCACGGATTGCAACAAGGAAATACAATCTATTAAAGAACAATTATCATAATTAAATACCTTGAAATCCAAGATAGTGGGTTCATTGCTATTTAAAGTTTTGACCTCTCCAATCCCACTTTTATCAATTTTTGCATCAAGATCTAAAAACTCTGAATCATTGGGACGCCTTCTAACTAAAGTTGACTCATCTCCAGTCCCATCATTATCAAGATTCATATTGCAAAACAAAGATTTAATAGGGGACGCATCAATAACTTTTAGATCTTCATCCTTATTATCATGGAAACTAGAAGAACATGCTTTTATGAAGCAATCTTTTTTAGCACGCATCCTAGTAGTTCTTTCTTTGCACTCATCAATGGAAATTCTCATAGCTTTGAGAGACTCATTGATATCATGCTTAGGTGGAATAGATCTATGTTTCAAAGAATCAACATCAAGAGAAATTCTATCCACGTTCCTAGCCAACTCATCAATCTTAGATAATTTTTCTTCAATCAAAGCATTGAAACTCTTTTGCGAACTAATAAATTATTTAATATTATATTCAAAATCACAGGGCATCTTATTAAAATTTCCATAAGAATTGTTGTAGGAATTGCCATAATTATTAGAGGAATTACAAGGAAGCGGCCTAGGATTAAAATTACCTCTATAAGCGTTATTACCAAAATTGTTCCTACCAACAAAATTCACATCCATAGATTCATTATTATTCTCAATCAAAGTAGACAAAGGCATATCATTAGGATCAGAAGAAACACTTTTATTAGCAAACAATTTCATAAGTTCATCCATCTTTCCACTCAAAACATTGATTTCTTCTATAACATGCACCATTTTATTAGTAGATCTTTCAGTATGCCATTGAGAATAATTAACCATAATATTATCTAGGGGTTTAGTAGCTTCTCATAAAGTGATTTCCATAAAAGTGCCTCCCGCGGCCGAATCTAAAAGATATCTGGAAGCAAAGTTCAATCCAGCATAAAAAATTTGTATAATCACCCAAAGATTCAAACCATGTGTAGGGCAATTACGTATCATTAATTTCATCCTCTCCCAAGCTTGTGCAACATGTCCATGATCAAGTTGCTTAAAATTCATAATGTCGTTTCTAAGAGTGATAATATTTGCGGTAGGAAAATACTTAGAGATAAAATCATCTTTGCACTTATTCCATGAATCAATACTATTTTTAGGCAAAGACGAAAACCAAGTTTTAGCACGAACTCTAAGGGAAAACGGGAATAGCTTCAGTTTAACAATATCATTATCCACATCTTTCTTCTTTTTCATATCACACAAATCAACAAAGTTCTTTAGATGGGTAGCGGCATCTTCACTAGGAAGGCCGGAAAACGGATCTTTCATGACAAGATTCAGCAAGACAGCATTAATTTCACAAGATTCAGCATCGGTAAGAGGAGAAATCGGAGTGCTAATAAAATCATTATTATTGGTATTGGAAAAGTCACACAACTTAGTATTATCTTGAGCCATCGTGACGAGTAAGCAATCCAACACACAAGAAAACAAGAGAATAAGCAAAAAGAAGCAAACTGGAAAAGAGAAGGGGAACGGCAAAAGAGGGCGAATAAAACGGCAAGGGTGAAGTGGGGGAGAGGAAAACGAGAGGCAAATGGCAAATAATGTAATGCGAGGGATAAGAGTTTGTGATGGGTACTTGGTATGGCTTGACTTGTGCGTAGACTCCCCGACAACGGCGCCAGAAATCCTTCTTGCTACCTCTTGAGCACTGTGTTGGTTTTCCCTTGAACAGGAAAGGGTGATGCAACAAAGTAGCGTAAGTATTTCCCTCAGTTTTTGAGAACCAAGGTATCAATCCAGTAGGAGGCCACACACAAGTCCCTCGTACCTACACAAACAAATAAGAACCTCGCAACCAACGCGATAAAGGGGTTGTCAATCCCTTCACGATCACTTACGAGAGTGAGATTTGATAGAGATAATAATGATAAGATAAATATTTTTTGGTATTTTTATGATATAGATTGAAAGTAAAGATTGCAAAATAAAATAGATTGGAAACTTATATGATGGAGAATAGACCCGGGGGCCATAGGTTTCACTAGTGGCTTCTCTCAAGATAGCATAAGTATTATGGTGGGTGAACGAATTACTGTCGAGCAATTGATAGAAAAGCAAATAATTATGAGAATATCTAGGCATGATCATGTATATAGGCATCACGTCCGTGACAAGTAGACCGACTCCTGCCTAATCTACTACTATTACTCCACACATCGACTGCTATCCAGCATGCATCTAGAGTATTAAGTTCATAAGAACAGAGTAACGCCTTAGGTAAGATGACATGATGTAGAGGGATAAACTCAAGCAATATGATATAAACCCCATCTTTTTATCCTCGATGGAAACAATACAATATGTGTCGTTTCCCTTTCTGTCACTGGGATCGAGCACCGCAAGATTGAACCCAAAGCTAAGCACTTCTCCCATTGCAAGAAAGATCGATCTAGTAGGCCAAACCAAACTGATAATTCAAAGAGACTTGCAAAGATAACCAATCATGCATAAAAGATTTCATAGAAGAATCAAATATTGTTCATATATAGACTTGATCATAAACCCACAATTCATCGGATCTCGACAAACACACCGCAAAAAGAGTTACATAGAATAGATCTCCAAGAAGATCGAGGAGAACTTTGTATTGAGATCCAAAGAGAGAGAAGAAGCCATCTAGCTACTAGCTATGGACCCGAAGGTATGAAGTAAACTACTCACACATCATCAGAGGGGCCATGGAGTTGATGTAGAGGCCCTCCGTGATCAATGCCCCCTCCGGCGGAGCTCCGGAAAAGGCCCCAAGATGGGATCTCTTGGGTACAGAAGGTTGCGGCAGTGGAAATAGGGTTTTGTGGTGCTCCTGGATGTTTTGGGGGTATGTGAACATATATAGGAGGAAGAAGTAGGTCGGTTGAGCCACGAGGGCCCACGAGGGGGGAGGGCGCACCTAGGGGGTAGGCGCGCCCCTGCCTCGTGGCCACCTCATTGGTTGCTTGACGTCCAGTCCAAGTCCTTTGGATCACATTTGTTCTAAAAATCACGCTCCCGAAGGTTTCATTTCGTTTGGACTCCGTTTGATATTCCTTTTCTGCGAAACACTGAAATACGCAAAAAACAGCAATTTGCAATGGGCCTTGGGTTAATAGGTTAGTCCAAAAAATAATATAAAAGTGTAAAATAAATCCCATTAACATCCAAAATAGATAATATAATAGCATGGAAAAATAAAAAATTATAGATACGTTGGGGACGTATCACACTAGAGTCAATAATCTAGTTCACATCGCCATGTAATTTAACAACAATAGTTCACATCTTTATGTGATTAGTTCACATCTCCATGTGACTAATACCCAAAGGGTTTACTAGAGTCAATAATCTAGTTCACATTGCTATGTGATTAACACCCAAAGAGTGATCATGTTTTGCTTGTGAGAGAAGTTTAGTCAACGGGTCTGCCACATTCAGAGCCGTATGTATTTTTTTCAATTTTTCTATGTCTACAATGCTCTGCACGTAGCTACTCTAGCTAATCGCTCCCACTTTCAATATGTATCTAGATCAAGACTTAGAGTCATCCAGATCGGTGTCAAAGCTTGCATCGATGCAACTCCTTACAACGAACTCTTTGTCACCTCCATAACCGAGAAATATTTCCTTATTCCACTAAGGATAATTTTGACCGTTGTTCAGTGATCCACTCCTGGATACTATTGTACCCTCTTGCCAAACTCATGGTGAGGTACACAATAGGTCTGGTACACGGCATAGCATACTTTATAGAACCTATGACTGAGGCATAGGGAATGACTTTTCATTCTCTTTCTATTTTCTGCCGTGGTCGGGTTTTGAGTCTTTACTCAACTTCACACCTTGCAACACAGGCAAGAACTCCTTCTTTGACTGTTCCATTTTGAACTACTTCAAAAACTTGTCAAGGTATGTACTCATTGAAAAATTTATCAAGCGTCTTGTTCTATCTCTATAGATCTTTATGCTCAATATGTAAGCAGCTTCACCAAGGTCTTTCTTTGAAAAACTCCTTTCAAACAGTCCTTTATGCTTTCTAGAAAATTCTACATTATTTTCGATCAACAATATGTCATTCACATATACTTATCAGAAACGTTGTAGTGCTCACACTCACTTTCTTGTAAATACAGGCTTCACCGCAAGTCTGTATAAAACTATATGCTTTGATCAACTCATCAAAGCGTATATTCCAACTCTGAGATGTTTGCACCAGTCCATAGATGGATCGCTGGAGCTTGCACACTTTGTTAGCACCTTTAGGATTGACAAAACTTTCTTGTTGTATCATATACAACTCCTCTTTAAGAAATCCATTAAGGAAAGCAGTTTTGACATCCATTTGCCAGATTTCATAAAATGTGGCAATTGCTAACATGATTCGGACAGACTTAAGCACCGCTATGAGTGAGAAAATCTCATTGTAGTTAACACCTTAAACTTGTCGAAAACTTTTTTTTACAATTCGAGCTTTGTAGATAGTAACACTACTATCAGCATATGTCTTCCTCTTAAAGATCCATTTATTCTCAATGGATTGCCGATCAACGGGCAAGTCCACCAAAGTCCACACTTTGTTCTCATACATGGATTCTATCTCAGATTTCATGGCCTCAAGCCATTTTGCGGAATCTGGGCTCATCATCGCTTCCTCATAGTTCGTAGGTTCGTCATGGTTAAGTAACATGACCTCCAGAACATGATTACCATACCACTCTGGTGTGGATCTTACTCTGGTTGACCTACGAGGTTCGGTAGTAACTTGATCAGAAGTTTTCATGATTATCATCATTAGCTTCCTCAGTAATTGGTGTAGGAATCACTGGAACCGATTTATGTGATGAACTACTTTCCAATAAGGGAGCAGGTACAATTACCTCATCAAGTTCTACTTTCCTCCCACTCACATCTTTCGAGAGAAACTCCTTCTCTAGAAAGGATCCACTCTTAGCAACAAAGATCTTGCCTTCTGATCTGTGATAGAAGGTGTACCCAACAGTTTCTTTTGGGTATCATATGAAAATGCACTTCTCCGATTTGGGTCTGAGCTTATTAGGTTGAAACTTTTTCACATAAGCACAGCAACCCCAAACTTTAAGAAATGACAGCTTAGGTTTCTTGCTAAACCACATTTCATACAGTGTCATCCCAATGGATTTTTAGACGGTGCCCTATTTAACGTGAATGCAGCTGTCTCTAATGCATAACTCCAAAACGGTAGTGGTAATTCGGTAAGAGACATCATAGATTGCACCATATCTAATAAAGTACGGTTATGACGTTCGAACACACCATTACATTGTGGTGTTCCAGGTGGCGTGAGTTGGGAAACTATTCCACATTGTTTCGAATGAAGAGCAAACTCGTAGCTCAAATATTTGTTTCCGTGATCAGATTGTAGAAACTTTATTTTCTTGTTATGATGATTTTCCACTTCACTCTGAAATTCTTTGAACTTTTCAAATGTTTCAGACTTATGTTTCATCAAGTAGATATACCCATATCTGCTCAAATCATCTATGAAGGTCAGAAAATAACGATACCCACCGCGAGCCTCAACACTCATTGGACCGCACACATCAGTATGTATTATTTCCAACAAGTTTGTTGCTCGCTCCATTGTTCCGAAGAATGGAGTCTTAGTCATCCTGCCCATGAGGCATGGTTCGCAAGCATCAAGTGATTCCAAAAGTCTATCAACATGGAGTTTCTTCATGCGATTTACACCAATATGACCTAAACGGCAGTGCCACATATAAGTTGCACAATCATTATTAACTTTGCATCTTTTGGCTTCAATATTATGAATATGTGTATTACTACGATCGAGATTAAATAAACCATTTATATTGAGTGTATGACCATAGAAGGTTTTATTCATGTAAATAGAACAACAATTATTCTTTGACTTAAATGAATAACCGTATTGCAATAAACATGATTCAATCATATTTATGCTCAACGCAAACACCAAATAACATTTATTTTAGGTTCAACACTAATCCCGAAGGTAAAGGGAGTGTGCGATGGTGATCGTATCAACCTTGGAATCACTTCCAACTCACATCATCACCTCGCCCTTAACTAGTCTCTGTTTATTTTGCAACTCCTGTTTCAAGTTACTACTCTTAGCAACTGAACCAATATCAAATACTAAGGGGTTGCTGATACGTCTCCAACGTATCTAAAATTTATGAAGTATTCATGCTATTATATTATCCATCTAGGATGTTTTATATGCGATGTTTTATATGCATTTATATGCAATTTTATATGATTTTTGGGACTCTCATGTTGAGCTTGCTTTTCCCCCTCATGCTAGACAAATTCTTTGCACCAAGTAGAGATACTACTTGTGCTTCCAAACATTTCTTAAACCAGTTTTGCCATGAGAGTCCACCATACCTACCTATGGATTGAGTAAGATCCTTCAAGTAAGTTGTCATCGGTGCATGCAATAAAAATTGCCCTCTAAATATCTATGATCTATTAATGTGGAGAAAATAAGCTTTATACGATCTTGTGATGTGGAAGAAATAAAAGCGACGGATTGCATAATAAAGGTCCATATCACAAGTGGCAATATAAAGTGACATTCTTTTGCATTAATATTTTGTGCATCCAACCATAAAAGCGCATGGCAACCTCTGCTTCCCTCTGCGAAGGGCCTATCTTTTACTTTTATCTTCTACCCTTATGCAAGAGTCATGGTGATCTTCACCTTTCCTTTTTACATTTTATCCTTTGGCAAGCACATTGTGTTGGAAAGATCCTGATATATATATCCAATTGGATGTAAGTTATCATGAACTATTATTGTTGACATTACCCTTGAGGTAAAAGGTTGGGAGGCGAATCTATAAGCCCCTATCTTTCTCTGTGTCCGATTAAAACTTTGAACCCATAAATATCATGTGAGTGTTAGCAATTATTAAAGATTAAATGATAGTTGAGCATGTGGAGTTTGCTAAATCAAAGCTCTGACATAGACCCTTCCTGGAAATAAGATGAATTGCAATTGTTTGATGACTAAGAATATAGTTTGTTAGTTTCAAGAGAGTTTATGATCTATACTTTAACATGTGAATAGCTTGTTACTTGATCATGAAAAGTTTTATGAAAATGAGCTACTGTTATGATATATAATGATGCTAGAAAAAGTTATTGGAACTATCATTGATGAAACTTATGCACTTGCTAGCATTCACACTTCATAAAATATTTCTTTTATCATTTACCTACTCGAGGACGAGCAGGAATTAAGCTTGGAGATGTTGATACGTCTCCAACGTATCTATAATTTATGAAGTATTCGCGCTATTATATTATCCATCTAGGATGTTTTATATGCATTTATATGCTATTTTATATGATTTTTGGGACTAACCTATTAACCTAGAGCCCAGTGCCAGTTTTTGCTTTTCCGTTGTTTTTGAGTATCGCAGAAAAGGAAAACCAAACGGAGTCCAATTGACCTGAAACTTGACGAAGCTTATTTTTGGACCAGAAGAAGGCCAGGAAGTAAAAGAACTGGACTGGAAGAGTCTCGGGCTGCCCACGAGGGTGGGGGGCGCCCACCCCCTAGCACGCCCCCCTGCCTCGTGGACAGCCCGGAGACCCCCCCTGCCTTGTTCCCGACTCCAACATCTCTTATATAACCCAAACTTCCAGAAAGAAACCTAGATCGGGAGTTCTGCCACCAGAAGCCTCCGTAGCCACCGAAAACCAATCTAGGCCCTCTCCGGCACCCTGCCGGAGGGGGCCATCATCACCGAAGGGCATGGAGGAGGATCCCGGAGGGGCCATTATCGTCATGAAGGCCAAGGACCAGAGGGAGAACCTCTCCACATCCAGGGGGGCCATGGAGGAGGAAGCACAAGGGGGAGAACCTCTTCTCCTCTGTCTCTCGGTGGCATCAGAGTGCCATCGGGAGGGGAATTATCGCCGCAGTGATCGTCTTCATCAACATCACCATCATCATCACCATCCTCATCTCTTTTACGCGGTCCACTCTCCCGCACCCCGTTGTAATCCCTGCTTGAACATGGTGCTTTATGCCACATATTATGATCCAATGATGTGTTGCCATCATATGATGTTTTGAGTAGATATCCTTTGTCTTTGGATTGATTGATGATCTAGATTGGTATGAGTTGTATGTTTTACTTTGGTGTTGTCCTATGGTGCCCTCCGTGTCGCGCAAGCGTGAGGGATTCCCGTTGTAGGGTATTGCAATACGTTCATGATTCGCTTATAGTGGGTTGGTGAGTGACTGAAACACAAACCCGAGTAAGGGGGTCATTGCGTATGGGAATAAAGAGGACTTGATGCTTTAATGCTATGGTTGGGTTTTACCTTAATGATCTTTAGTAGTTGCGGATGCTTGCTAGAGTTCCAATCATAAGTGCATATGATCCAAGTAGATAAAGTATGTTAGCTTGTGCCTCTCCCTCATATGAAACTGCAATAGTGATTACCAGTTTTGTTAACAATTGCCTAGGACAATTCCGCACACCGATCCACCATTATTCCACACTCGCTATTTATAATATTTAGTAATATATTCTAACTTTATGATAATAGCACCTACTTTCATATTTTATCTCTCCGATATCATACAAAGTTATCCTCTTCATAACCACAACATAGTTTTATTTCTCGTTGCTAGTTAGAAGCAAATGTTCGGTGTACGTAGAGTCGTATTAGTGGCAGATAGGGCTTGAGAGAATATTGATCTTACCTTTAGCTCCTTGTGGGTTCGACACTCCATACTTATCACTTCCACCTTTGGAAATTGCTATGATGATTCCCTACACTTGGGGATTATCAGTTGCTATAAACACTAGTAAAGTACACATCAATAACATGTATATCAAATATACCTTTGTTCACTTTGCCATCCTTCTTATCCGCCAAGTATCTCGGGCAGTTCCACTTCCAGTGACCATTTCCTTTGCAGTAGAAGCACTCAGTTTCAGGCTTGGTCTAGCTTTGGGCTTCTTCATGGGAGTGGCAACTTGCTTGCCATTCTTCTTGAAGTTCCCTTTCTTTCCTTTGCCCATTTACTTGAAACTAGTGGTCTTGTCAACCATCAACACTTGATGCTTTTCTTGATTTCTACCTTCGCTGATTTCAGCATCGCGAAGAGCTCGGGAATCGTTTTCATCATCCCTTACATATTATAGTTCATCACGAAGTTCCAGTAACTTGGCGATAGTGACTAGAGAACTCTGTCAATAACTATCTTATCTGGAAGATTAATTTCCACTTGATTCAAGCGATTGTAGTACTCAGACATTCTGAGCACATGCTCACCGGTTGAGCTATTCTCCTCCATCTTGTAGGCAAAGTACTTGTCAGAGGTCTCATACCTCTCGACTCGGGCATGAGTCTGGAATACCAATTTCAGCTCTTGTAAAATCTTATATGCTCCGTGGCGTTCAAAATGTTTTTTGAATTCCTGGTTCTAAGCCGTAAAGCATGGCGCACTAAACTATCAAGTAGTCATCATACCGAGCTTGCCAAAAGTTCATAACGTCTCCATCTGCTCCTGTAATAGGTCTGTCACCTAGCGGTCCATCAAGGACATAATTCTTCTGTACAGCAATGAGGATAATCCTCAGATCACGGAGCTAGTCCGCATCATTGCTACTAACATCTTTCAACATAGTTTTCTCGAGGAGCATATCATAAATAAAACGGGGTAGCTATATGCGAGCAATTGATCTACAACATAGATATGCAAATACTATCAGGACTTAAGAACTCCCACTTAGATAGACATCCCTCTAATCATCTAAGTGATCATGTGATCGATATCAACTAAACCATGTCCGATCATCACGTGAGATGGAGTAGCTTTTAATGGTGAACATCACTATGTTGATCATATCTACTACATGATTCACGCTCGACCTTTCGGTCTCAGTGTTCCGAGACCATATCTGCATATGCTAGGCTCGTCAAGTTTAACCTGAGTATTCTGTGTGTGCAAAACTGGCTGGCACCCGTTGTATGTGAACGTAGAGCTTATCACACCCGATCATCACGTGGTGTCTCGGCACGACGAACTGTCGCAACGGTGCATACTCAGGGAGAACACTTATACCTTGAAATTTTAGTAAGGGATCATCTCATAATGCTACCGTCGTACTAAGCAAAATAGGATGCATAAGCGATAAACATCACATGCAATCAAAATATGTGACATGATATGGCCATCATCATCTTGTGCCTTTGATCTCCATCTCCAAAGTACCGTCATGATCTCCATCGTCACTGGCATGACACCATGATCTCGATCATCTTGATCTTTATCAATGTGTCGTCACATGGTCTTCTCGCAAACTATTGCTTTTGCAACTATCGCTATCACATAGCGATAAAGTAAAGCAATTATATGGCGCTTGCATCTTATGCAATAAAGAGACAACCATAAGGTCCTGCCAGTTGCCGATAACTTTAACAAAACATGATCATCTTATACAACAATTGTAACGCCCAGATAATCATGCTACAGTAATTCCACGTTAACGATGCCGCGTCACCTCTGTCACTGTAGTTAATCTTGGGTTAGTTCAAAAACCGATTCAAATTCAAATTTAAAGTAAAGTTAAATAATAAAAGTTTTCAAAAGTTCAAACAAAAATGTTCGGGCGGTGCCCTAATTTGCATATGTAATTATGGTGTAATAAACACATTTTTATAAAATGCCTAAGTATTTTAAAATAAATTAAAACAGAAAAGAAAATAAATAAAAAGAAAAACAAAAAAACAAAAAAACAAAAAGGGAGAAAGCCCCCCCCCCTCAACTGGGCCGACTGGCCCAGCTGGCCACCGCGCCCCCCCTTGGGCCTCAACCCACC